>NC_091061.1:108963255-109266285 GCF_000393655.2 Nicotiana sylvestris
ATTATCACATGTGACATGTCAATAATAATATCACGTTGTTAGGCCTTTAGCTATCAAAAACCACCTTAAAGTTATAGACAACACTATTAGCCAGTTGGTGAAGAAATTTGGAATAACAGGAAAGAAGCAGAATATTTGAAGATCAATTGAATATAGTGTAATGACAAAAAAAATAGGCAGAATAGATAGGCCCCCTAAACTTGCCATTTTTTTTTATTTTAACACCTAAACTAAGGGTAGTACATATTGAACAATGAACACTTAAGTGAAGATATATTGTGTCAAGTAGACACACACCGCTGACATGGCACCGTCAGTGCAATACACCACTTTTGAACGCGAGAATAATTAGTTTTTTTCAATGTCTTTTCTGCAATCTCCTTGGTAATCTGCTACCACCATCTCCACCACTATAGCTGCTGCTTCACCACCACCACCACCATGCCTTCTCCACCACCATGCAAACCACCACAAACAAACACCCCTTCCAATAAAATTCCACCACCACCGCGCCTCCACCACTGCACAACCCACTACCTCTTGTCCCTCCTTAAATCCAGCCACCTCAGATCCAGACAGAAAAGGCTTCACGCTGCTCAACACTCACTCTCCAGGACCTTACCAAATCTCTCTATATGTTTTAAAATTTTAAGATATAAGTCATGAAACTTTTAATAGAACTTCGTATTCTGAGACATTAATGCCCATTTTGGCCATCTGATTTTTTTCTTTCTTTTTTCCTTTTTCTGGTTTTCACCTCTTCAATTCTCATCCTATTTTCCATTTCTTAAAGTGTTCACAGAAAATAATTGAATTCCACCTACTCAAATTTAAGATCAATAACCTATACGTGAATCTACACAAGAGTAATGAAACGCAACCCTACATCATTCCATGGAAGGAGTAGGTGGGTTGATTAGGTTGATCTGTTGTGTTAAGAATTTCGATTGGAGCTGCATTGGTCGGGAATCCACCCTGGCACCTCTCTATTACTGATGGTGCTTTGTGGCTCATGCTCATGCTGGAGGGACCGAACACCACCACCTTCTCTTTTGCAGATATAGACTTTATTTTCACACGTGTCTCTCTCTTTTTGGTTTACATGTATTTATCTTATTGATGTTGTTTGCCACATTAAAGCGAGTAGTTTTCATGCACCTACGTTAGTTTGGAACTGTCAAATATATGTCTAATTGACACAATTTGTCTTCACTTCAAATGTTCAATAGGTACTACCTTTAGTTTAGGTATCAAAATGAGAGAAAAAATGACAAGTTTAGGGGGGCACCTACGTGTTCTGTATAAAAAATATTATGCAACCATGCCAATCCTCATATTGTAAGATACTTTCTATATTCCGTACATAGTGTTTCTTTCTCCACGTAACAACCATAGGCAATTCTTGTATTTTGTAAGATACTTTCTATATTCCGTACATACTGTTGCTTTCTCCACGTAACACACAAGGTAATAAGATTTCCAAAAAAAAAAAAAAAAAAAAAGATTTCCAAAATACCGTCTCCCATAAACTTATTTCCTGACAACAGTTAATTATCAAGTACTTAAACTTTTCTTATCTCATACAGAAGAACAGGAATTCAGCACTAAAATCGACCAGAATCACATTTTGGTAAAGGTTTGACAAGTAGCAAAGGAGAGAGCAGAACAGCAAGACAGGCTACGCAAGGTTGCAGGTACAAACTTGCTCAAACAGATCCCATGTAAAATCGTATGCTAAAGAATGAAAAAATATTACATTACAGACAGATATAAATGGATACATTACCTGGTGACCAAGGCAGACGCCTAGTATAGGGATATCAATGCATTCAAGGAGGAGCCTCAGGCAAATTCCTGAAACATAGGTGTAAGGCGTGAAAGGCTACTCCGAAAAACCATAACAAGCAAGTAAATTTGAAGTTAAACGACAATGAGATAGTCAACACCCTCCTGTATGGTAGAATACCAACATATTGAAAGTTTTCCAAGTTAATAGCATCAACCTCTAACACTGAGCTAAACTACGCACACTCTTGTATGTTATCCTCGTCTAGGACAGATAAAGGAGCCGTGTTGGGAAGTCATGATTTAGAATGAATTTAAAAAATAAAAATAAAAAACAGTAGAACACACTTAAAATCAGGATTGCTAAGGCAAGGGTGAATTACCAATATGCTGATTCGAACAAGTTAATGCATTTTAGTACACGTTAATAAGAAGATCTATGTTGTCTTAGACAAGGAAAGAAGAAATTAGATCACATAAATTTCATAAGTCCAAGTCAAACCTATATCTGCTGGACATGTTGGAGAACCAGGACCAGGTGATATCACAATATTGTCAAATGCCCTTTCTTCATACAAGTGGTAATAAATTTCTTTCCACGTCCACTCATCATTCCGAATCACCACCGGAGGCACTGCCACAGTATCAAAATAAAAATTAAAAGATGCGACACATCACAGACTCATGTCTATCCAGTAAAATTAAGAAAAAGACTGGGAAACTGCCTATTCAAAGATGACTTTGCCCTAGATGATTAATACAAATGACTACCCAATCAAAATTGTCAAAAATACAATAGAAGATGAAGGTATCTAACACTTAGCGTGCACTTTGTCCTAATAACTGCACATCGGCAACGGGCATCAATTTATCAAATTTGTTACAATCTAGAAGCATCCATATATCAGGAAAACATATCAGAAAAAAGAGACTTAATCGGAATTTGAGAATCCAAAAAGTTGTTTTTTACTTCTTTTATTTTTAGAAGAGAATCCAAATACCTGACTAGAATAAAAACTGGACACCTACAGATAATTTGGCATTGGACCAGTGTTGTCAAAGGCTCATTTAAGGCGCGCTTAAGCCCTGAAGCTCAGAAAAGCTCAGGGAGGGCATTTTGCCTCGCTTAAGTTGCGCTTCAGTGTAAGGCAAGGCACTAAGACATGCGCCTCATTGCCCGTGAGTTTTATTGGGAATCAAGAGGTACTAAACAACAAATATAATCAGAAAATAAATGTATTAGCCGTAAAGAAAAACATTATAAATGAATTTATTACTTTGTCCTTGAATTACATATATATTTTATTTTTTCCCATAGTTGCGTCTTTTTTTACTAAAGCCCACACTTTAAGTGCGCTTTGCGCTTAAATCCCTAATAGACCTAAAGTGCTTTTAGAGTTTTTCCCCTTTGATAACACTGCATTTGACAAGCACATATTTACTATTACTGTGTAAGTAAAACCCACACCCTCATCTTTCTAAGCATTCATGTTTTTTTTATAAGTGAGAGTGTTTCATGTTATTCTCATCTTATCATCCTAAATTTCCCGTTTTACGCCTTATAAATGACTCCCAAAAATTATACTCTTTAGGTGTAAAGCATACAGATCAATAAAAAATGAATAACAGAATCACAAGTCATGCTTTCTCACTTCCTCTATAAGGAAAATGGAAAAACAGAAGAGAAAAGAGAGGAGAGAGAGAGATTAGGAACTTTCTATCTTAAAGTTCAGGAAAGATAAAAATGACCATTTTCTTCCATGTTGTAACTTGTAAGAAAAACGACAGGTCCTAAACGTTCAAGCTGGACCCAAATTGAGGCCTATCATAGATAGTCAGAGGGAGGCTTAGCAACTTATAGGTATGAAAGGGAAGAAATTCTTTCAAATCCTACCTTTACTACACGAAAGTTATTTATGCAATAAGTACAAATTGTATTCACATGAAGGGAACTATACGAGTGGCTCCTTTTTAAAATTTTCTATTTCTTCACTTTATTTAATTAGGGAACAAACAGCTCAAAGGAGCAGGAATAATGTAAAATGTTGCTTGATTTGCTGAATAATTTAGGGGATGTAGTGGTGTACCAGAGAAGGGGCCGGGTGTGTGACAGGGAGGAAGGGAGCTCAGTTAGAGGGGGTGGGAAGAAGGGGGATATTGTGTCTTATGGGTGTTTTTCTGGGAGGAACTGGCTAATATGATGGGGGAATGGGACATTCCATGGGTTCTGGGGGGAGACTTTAACGCTATTAGATTCCCGGAGGAGAGATTAGGGTGTAGTATGATTTCGAGGGCCATGGAGGAGTTTTCTGACTTCATCAATGATCACTTTCTCATTGATCTTCCTCTGTTAAGGGAAAGATTTACTTGGGCCAGGGCGGAGGACTCCAACTCAAGGTCTAAACTTGATAGATTTCTGACATCGCCCTCCTAGATAAGCTGGTGCTGAACGTGCTGCAAATTCCTTTACCTAGGATGACTTCGGATCACTTGCCTATCTTGCTAGATGGATGCAGAGGGAGGGGGTGTGTGCTCCCTTCCGATTCGAGAACATGTGGTTGAAGGTGCCAGGATTTGGTGACAAGGTGAAAGAATGGTGGATAAGCCACAGGGTATCAGGGACACCTTCATTCCGCCTTTCGAAGAAACTCAAATTGCTCAAGGGAGATATTATTAGGCGGAATAAGGAGGTTTTTGGAAGGGTAGAGGTTAAAATGAGGGAGCTTATGTATGAATTAGGGGATCTAGAGAGAGGGGAAGGGGCGAGGGAGTTAGATGAATCTGAGAAAGAGAGATTGGGGGGTTAAGAAGGAAATAGTCGAGTTAGCAATAGCTCAGGAGACTAGTTGACGGCAAAAATAGAGGGCGCTATGGTTAAAGGAAGGGGATTCGAATACCAAATTTTTCCATAGGGTGGCGGTTGCAAATCGAAAGAGAAACTTCAGAGTCCTTAGTTGTGGATGGGGTGAGGATTGAGGGAGAGGAGGAGGTAAAAGGGGCGATAGTGGGGTTTTATGAAAACTTATACAAAGAGGAAGTTAGTTGGAGGCCGACTTTGGGGGGAATAGAGTTCAACCACATAGGAGAGGGAACCAGTGACAGGCTAGAAAAGGCTTTCGATGAGGAGGAGGTGCACGAGGCTGTGTCGAGTTGTGCTGGTGATAAGGCCCCCGGTCCTGATGGTTTCTCTTTGGCCTTCTTCCAGCTCTGTTGGGACACCATCAAGGGGGAGTTGATGAAAGCCATTGAATACTTCCATTTGAATGGTGTTTTCGAGAGAAGTATCAATGCTTCTTTTATTACTATTGTGCCTAAGAAAGAAGGTGCATCTTGTATCAGTGACTACAGGCCTATTTATGTTGCTCAGACTCTTCGAAAATATCGTCGGGAGCATTTATAAGATTATTTCTAAAGTGCTTTTCAATAGACTCAAGAAGGTTATTGACGTGTCTGTTTCGTCCTCCCAGAATGCATTTGTGGAAGGTAGGCAAATCCTGGATGCCGCTTTGGTGGCAAATGAACTTATCCAGAAGGAAAAATAGAGATCCCGGCTTACTATGCAAGTTGGACCTTGAGAAGGCTTTCGACCATGTCAATTGGGAGTTCCTGGATTTCATTATGATGCGGATAGGGTTTGGGGCAAGATGGAGGGGATGGATCAAGTTCTGCATTTCCTCAGTCAAATTCTCTGTCCTGGTAAATGGTAGCCCGTGTGGTTTCTTTGGCAGCTCCAGGGGTCTCAGGCAAGGAGACCCCCTATCCCCCATGCTATTCATTCTAGTGATGGATGCTTTGAGTAAAATGATGGATCGTGCGGCGGGCGGAGGCTTCTTGAGAGGATTCTCAGCTCCGATCGGGATGCCCAGTGCCCGAAGAGTCTCTCATTTGCTTTTTGCGGATGACATCCTAATTTTTTGTAATGCCGATATGGATCAGTTGACCTACCTGAAGCAGGTCCTGGAGTGGTTTAGATAGTATCAGGTCTCAAAATCAACCTCGGCAAGTGTGAGATTTTCCCGGTGGGTGAGGTTGCTAACATTGATGCTTTGTCTTATGTTCTCAGATGTAAGGTGGGCTCCCTTCCCACTACTTACCTGGGTCTTCCATTGGGAAGTTTCACATAAGGATACTACGGTTTGGAATCTAATGATCGAAAGGGTTGAAAAAAGATTAGCAGGCTGGCAGGAACGGTACTTGTCAAAAGGCGGCAGTGTTAAAAATAGCGTGAAGCGAGTAAAAGTGACAACTCCCATTTCACGAGAAGCGAAGCGCTCGCTTTTTTTAAGTGACGCGGAATTTTAAAAAAAAATTAAAATAAATACGGCATAGACAACACATGTAATTGTAAGCAAATGTTCAAAACTTCAATTAAAAAACTAAAGAGTAGCATCAATTAAAACACAAAATGAGCATCCTATTCTTCTACAAGATTGTCAAATTCTTTTATTCCACTATCATTGGGCAGAATTTGGGCAGAATTTGGGCAGAAACTGGGCAGAATTTGGGTAGAATTTTTCTAAAAAAAATTCGCCAACATTTCAACGCTTTTTGGACGTTTAGAAAGAAAAAGAAAAAGAAAAGGAAAAAGAATAATGAAAATAAAAAGTGCAAAAGCAAAACATACCTGTTGAAACTTGAAAGTTGTTGTAGTGTTGAAGAAGAAAAGAAGAACCCTAGTTTGCTTGAAGAAATTGCTGGTTTTACCGTTTTAGTGAGGAAGAAATCGCTAGTTTAGAACCCTAGTTTGTTGCTGAAGAAGTCGAAGAAACTACTGGGTCTGGAACAGAAGTTAGCGATTTGGTCTTTTAATTGAAAAAAGGTTTTAGGTCTTTTAATTCAAAAAGCGACCGCTTCTTCCGCTTCTTCCGCTTCGATCCGCTTCACCGCTTCTCGCTTTTTAGAGAGAAGCGGGCGCTTTTCTTTACCTGAGCCGCTTTTAATTGAAGTAGTGCCCAACCTCCCGCTCCGCTTCGCTTCTCGCTTAAAGCGAGGAAGCGGGCGCTTTTCTGAACCCTAAAAGGCGGAAAGGAAGTGCTCATTAAAAGCACTTTATCGAGTATGCCCACCTATTACTTATCCATGTTGCAAGCTCCTGTGAGCATCACAGAAAAACTGAAGCGGCTTCAAAGGAATTTTCTTTGGGATGCAGCGGATGAAACTAGAAAGTATAATCTAGTGAATTGGCAGACAGTCACTTCCCCAAAGAAGTGGGGTGGACTTGGAGTGAAAGATCTTAGGGTATTCAACAGAGTTTTGTTGGGGAAATGGCTGTGGAGATTCGGGATAGAAGAGCGTGCTCTATGAAGGGAAGTCATAGTAGAAAAGTACGATTTCACGGGAGGGGGTTGGAGGACCAAGGCAATCACAACACCTTTAGGGTGTGGCATGTGGAGGAGCATCATGAAGAATTGAGAATCCTTCAGTGGCAACATCTCTTATAGGGTGGGAGATGGAAGGAGAATCAGCTTTTGGAATCATAGGTGGTATGGAAAGGTTACTCTGAGGGTCTCCTTCCCCCACGCCTTCAGAGTTTCAAATCAGATGGAATTGATGGTCCAACAGATTCATAAGGAGCATGAAGGGGGAGTAGTATGGGACCTCTCATTTAGAAGGAACATGCAAGATTGGGAGATTGCGGAGCTCCAAGATTTACTGACACTACTATATGGGCAAGACAGGCCTCAGCTAACTTGTGATTCTTGGAGATAGGGTTTACGTGGCGATGGTCTGTTCACCGTAAAGTCCTTTTACCAGAGTATGTTGGTGAGAGAGGAGGCCTCTTTTCCATACTCCTCCATCTAGATTCCTAAGGCGCCGACGAAGGTGTGCTTTTTTGCATGGCTAGCGTCGAGGGGGTGATTTTGACTGCTGAAAATCTTCGAAAGAGGGGAATTATACTTGTTAGTTGGTGCTATATGTGTAAAAGCTCAGGGGGAGAATCTTTTGTTGCATTGCGCTGTGTCCTCGGCTTTGTGGAGGGCGATCCTGAACCTTTTTGGTGTTCAATGGGTGATGCCAAGCACTGTAAAGGAAATGCTATATAGCTGGGCCGGTTTTCGTAGAAGAAGAAAGCAAAAGGCGTGGAAGTTCGCCTCGTTAGCTCTCATGTGGAAAGTTTGGGGGAGAGAAATAGGAGAGCTTTTGAGGGGATTGAGTCTCCCTTTTCACATCTTAAGAATAGTCTTTTATCTTTGATCGCTTTTTGGTGCACTCATATAGCCCCTATTTGTATAGAAGATTGGGCGTCTTTTGTAGAGAATCATGTTCTGATGTAAATTCTTTACTTTTTGGTATACTTCTTGTATACGGGAGTTTCTCTCCCTTTTGATTAATACAATTTACCTTATCAAAAAAAGAAATAACATGCCACCTACAACTTCAAGCTGACATTACTATAATATTTGCCGTCACATTTGCTAAAACTCTATGGATAGTGGACAAGACTTTCGACACAAAAAAGATCTACTCCTTGGATAGTTTTCTTCGAAAAGAATAAGGAAAAAAAAAAGCACTGTATCTCTGAGGATAGCTAGTTTCTGCATACGCACAATGCTAATGATACGATCTTTGTTTTTTTTTTTGTGTGTGGGGGGCTGTCAAGGCAGAACGTCAACAATAAATTTATAGATAGATCTGCTCAAGATAGTAATTTCCACTTCATGACATATTAAAACTGCAGAAAGAAAAGTTCTTGTCTAAGAGAAGTACAACTTATTTCAGCAAGTATTGGTAATTTTTAAAATGTACTATGGCAGAGAGACATTAAGAACATCGCATGTGTTCAAACAAATTAACCAGAAAGAATACTGTTTAAAGCCTTAAGTGAGGTGCTAGTAAACCCCCAACTACTGTGATTGCTACATACAAAACAAAGAAGGCATAAGAAAAAGACATACTACCACATTTTCAGGAGTACATATTTAAGTTATATGAACAAGCCAATACAGGCACAAAACTCATTTCAACTTCAAGGCAAAGAATTATAGGGAGCTTACTTCCATTAATAATTGAAAGCTCCTGGAATATATTGTAAGTGTAGCTGTCATAATTGTCAATTAGCAGAGTGCGTACAAATTCTAACTTCGGAACTGGCTGGTTTAACAACTTTTTTCTTGTACGCGATGCATCCAAATGTCCAGATACCAAATGACTTGAAATCACAACCTTCCCTTCCTTACAGTTATATCTTCGCAGTGTATCTATCATACTTGAGTCACCAACCCTTGCAAAAGGTTCAGGTGCCAACAGATAATGTTTTCTGCTTCGAAGATTCTGCCAGCAGGAAGAGGCAATCGTGGATGACGATGATGATGAGCACATGGCAGAATTCATTTTTGCTTGTAGAACTAAATCGCAGGTTCACCAATCAAATCCCTCTGCAAAACATAAAATGTGGCAGTTAGAGATGTCTAAAATCCTAAATCGGTCACTTCGCAAGTGATAAATAAACAGTGTGTTAGAAAGGGTTGATGACTAAGTCAAAGTTCAAATTTCCTTGGCAACATAAACCAAAAATGTATTTTTTTCCCCTTGCTCCCTTGAAAATGCATCCCCACTGCCCCTAAAGGCAAACTACCAAATAACTTTCAGTCTTCCAATTCTGCTATAGCAAGTACAACAAAACTAATGAACGAAACGATCTCTCTTAAGTTCTAAACTGTCTACAATTTTGACCACCTCTTCAAAAGAACAGAGCAGCCAAAAGTTGATTCATTTTTCTTTTATTTTCCTAAAAAGTAAAAAGCTCTGCAGAATTTTTCAACTTCGTTTCTCTAGCTGTTGCAAAATTCAATAGTAACTGAGTCAGCCATTTAATGAATTACATGTTCACAAATATCTTCTATAACTAAAGCTCCCACACATAAGAAAAACAACACATTAAGCCCAACATAGACAAAAAGAAGCATTACTGAACACACCATTTTCATAGAAACGTTAACATCAGCCAAACAATGACGTTTTTACTTACATGCACACATAGGCATACAACTGAAATACACAGCATCAACCCAAGAAGTAGATCTCACAGAGATATGCAATAGACTTAGCAGATCCAAAAACGTTTGGTGGAAAAGTAATACCTATGGTTGGGATGTTGATGGTGCCGCAGCAATAACTTGTTTTTCAAATCTCTTGTTTTTTTTTGGTTTTTTCGCTTACCGGTTTGGTGGGTTGGTGGAGGAGGTGGTGGGGTTGAGCAAATAATGAAAGAGAGACATTGGTGAGTGTGCAACCACAACATTTCAAAGGCTGAGGCGGCGCTGTGCCCACTAAATTCGTTACCCTCAAAACAAAAAAGAAAAAAAAGATTTAGATAAGGAAAGAACTACACATATCCCACACGTATTTATGATTTTAAATGGAAAATTTTTTGGAAACTGCTAATAAGATTTTTTTGTGTAACGTACGTCTCATGCTATGATAACTAAGGACCCGTTTGGCCATGAGTTTTGTCAAAATAAATTTGGGATTGTCGCACCTCCTTTTTCCGCCCCGCGAGGGGCGTAGGGAGTTTTCTCCAATTAAAGTAATATCACAAACGGGATTTGTTTGTTTATTTCAGAGTCGTCACCTGGGAATTTTAAGGCGTCCCAAGTCACCAATTTTAATCCCTGAATCGAGGAGAATATGACTCTGTTTATTATTCTGCGAACCAGAAATCCTGAGTAAGGAATTCTGTTAATCCGGAAGAAGGTGTTAGGCATTTCCGAATTCCGTGGTTCTAGCACGGTCGCTTAACTGTTTTTATTCTTGGCTTAATTATCTCGATTTTACATTTTTATTGCATGATTTTGTTACCGCTTCTGTTTAGATTGTTTATAATTAAAGACCCTTCTTTGAATCGAATCACGCGTACGTATATTCGTGTTATAGATTATATTTTTAAAACATGCAGAATTGTGTCACGCGCACGTGTACACGATAATATAGATAATATATTTATTAAAACAATTATTTTCGAAATTGTGCTTAAATAAAATCAAAAACATTCGCCCTTTTTGTATAATTAAGTAGTGAACCTCACATCTCGGGGTTTTATGAAATTAATAATGATATTCTCCGAGGAATCCCTTTTATTAAATATTCGATCGAAGTTGCGCGAACGCATAATCCGAATTGCTTTTAGAAATATAATCAGGTTACGCGAACGTATCCCTAATCACAAAAATATTCTTGATAAGGTTCTCTACAAATTGTTATTATGTGTTGACCGCGAGCCTTGTTTTACACATATGAATCATATACCTCAAATTTTAAAGAATTAATGACGTGAAAAAGAAAACAGACAATATGTATCTAAAACTAACATTTTTTGTGGATACAACATTAATATATCAAAAAATCGAATCGCATTTAAAACTGGAAAAAGAATTAATTTGATAAACAAATTAATAGTTTCTGAAGAATTTTTATTGTTATATTTAATGCGAACTCTATTTCTACATATCCTTGACATAAAATGTTGCAATTTGTGCTTATAAATCCCATATCCTTACAAAGCTTATGCGAATTTCAAAGGATGATTAACTAACAGTTCTCACATCAAATGTAAGCTACTATATTAACCAGCTGAAACAAAACTAAAATTTAAACTAATAGATTTAAACGAGTAAAAGACATAATTATAATTCCGAACTTCATTTATTTGGCAATGTTGAAGTTTTCCACAACATGAGTCTAAAATATATACCTGATATTGGAAGCAAAAGAAAATGAAGATGAGAATCAGCAGCAGTAATAACAGTGCAACAGCAACAACTGCCCAGCAACAGTAACAACCCAGTAACAGACCGGTAGAGTAGTAATCCCAAAAACAAAAGCTTTAAGCTTTAAATGAAACAACAACCATTAATACTAATTTCAAACAAAGAAAGAAAGCAGAAGATTTTTTAGTTTTTATTTATTTTGAAAGTTTAAATATTTTTCGGAATTTTCTCCCTCTTAAATGTTCAGCCCTTTTCTCTCTCTTATTTTCAGATTTGTTTCTCTCCCGTTTTTTTTCTGTCTGTGTATTTCTCTCTTATCTTTTTATCTGTCTTTCTGTCTTGTGTTCAAGACTTCATATATATAATCACATCCCATAAATCTTTTAATCAATACTTTTTCTCTACCCAACTCATTATCTTCCCACTCATCCTCATTACATTAAATAAACATATCACACCACCCCATTTCATTTTGTCCCCCATGCCTAACATAAAATAATGCAAGATTCTCCCTTTAAATTTTGTCTTGTCCCCCCTTTATATTAAATAACCATATCACAACCCACCTCATTTCATTTTGTCCCCCATGCTTCAAATAAACAATTACAAAATGTACAATTCCTAAATTACCCCTCCGACCTTACTAAAAATTACCAAACTACCCCTGAACGTACTACAAATTACTAAACTACCCCATCAGCTATAACAAACAATTAATCACACTCAACCAAAATATAGCAATTATGACCAATTTCTACACAAATTCAAACAACAAATCTCACGAACATGATTTCTTCAACATTTCAACAATAAATCACATGAACATGATTTCAACCACAAATTACATGAACACAAATTGAACAACAAAGAACAACTAAAATTTGATTGAACAATATTTTAGCAACAACAAACCTATTTTCGGATTCAACAACAACAACAAACAAAGTATGAAGATTTCTAGATTCAATCATATTGAACTTAAAATCAACTCTAACAACATTACAACCAACAATTCCTATATTAAACTTTAAACAACAAGATTGTGAGACAAATTCAAGAAATAATCATAAACGATAAACAAGAAATCAAACTATACAAATTTCGGATTCAAGATCATCCAAACAAAGTATGAACATGAATGAATCTATTTTAACACAACAAACATGACGGATTAAAACGATTAAATCAATATATTTCCTTTAACACAACTAAATTCTTTTTAGACAAATAACAAGATCGACGAATAAACAATTATGAACTTAAGCTTGAACTTAACAATATTAACAATTTCTAACAATACATAAACACATGAAACAAATTGAAGAAATAGTTAATTAAATTTCAATTTGAATCTAACAAACATCAAACTAACAAATATTCACTTAAACAATAATACAAACATGAAATAAACATGAAAATAACTAATTAAATTTCCATTTGAAATCTGAAAATTAATTCAACAAAACACATGAACATTTCAAAACAAAAAATCAAATATCTATCGATTTTAGATTCGAAAACATCAAAACAAAATACGGACAAAATAAAATTCAAAATCTACTAACCGGATCGAAACGAAATATGTACGGACTGTTTTGACGAACCTCGAATGGGAATAAATTTGTCCGGGCTCAACGACGAACTCAACTTCCTTGTAAACTTGACGAACTCAAGACGAAGCTTGACGACCTCGGCTGAAACTCGACCAAACGAAATGGTGGCAGCAGCATAGCTGAAACAAAATAAGCTGCTCGTCGTGGCAACAATGCAGCAAAACAAGGCGGGTTTGGACGTAGCGAAGCAGGAGGAAGACGCTATGGTTTCAGAGAAGGGACTGAAGCAACACCAAGGAACGGACAGCAGCAGCCATGTGTGATGGAGGTCGAAGCTAAGGCAGCAGCTACCATGGGTGTCGAGCTTCAAGCTCGACGCCGGAGAAGACGAGACAGTAGCCATGGGGTCTGTTTGGATGTAGCAAAGCTGTTGGGCAGCGACTGAAGAAGATAAAGCAGCGGACGACGTCATATTTCGTGGTGGAGCTTTGGTGTTAAAGGACTGTGGTCGTTTGGGGTTATGTCCGGCGGTGAGGGGTTGTTCGGAGGTGACGAACGTGGAGTGGGGTTTGCTTGGAAGCTTGGCCGGCTGTGTGGGGGGGAACAGCCATGGCTGCTTGAGGTTGGGGGTCGTTTGGGGAGAAGACGAGAGAGAGAGGAGGGGGGCGGATGGGATTAATTTTTAGGGTTTTCTTCTTCCCTTTTTTTTTTATTTGTTTTGTTTTGTAAAATGTAAGATAATAGGATGTTGGGTTATGGACTGGGTCGACCCAGTTCGAAATGGACTGGGTCGTTTGGGAAGATTGGGCCATTTTTTGGGCCTGTGGCTTGAAATCGAAGAAGAGGCCCAATTCCGACTTTCTTTATATTTTTGCTCTCTTTTCTTCTTTTATTTTTCTAAAACTAAATTATAAAAATACTTCAACTATTATTCAAGAACTAAATTAAGTTATAAAAGCGCATATTAACTCCCAATAACAATTAACGCGCAATTAAGTAATAATTAAGCATAAAATTGTATATTTGGATATTAAATGCTAAAAATGCAAACTATGCCTATTTTTGTAATTTTTAATTTTTGTAAAACAAATTTAATTACTAACAATTGTAGAATTAAATCCTACATGCAAAATGTGACATATTTTTGTATTTTTTATTAATTTAGCAAATAAACACGCACAGACAAATACAAATAATTATTCAAAATATCACAAAATATCACAAAATTGCACACCAAAGAAAAATCATTTTATTTTTGAATTTTTTGGGAGTAATTCTCATATAGGGCAAAAATCACGTGCTTACAGCTGCCCCTCTTTGCCCGAAGACACGAAGGGTTTTCGTGCAAAGATAAAGCGAGCGATTTTTGCCCATCCGAGTACTCCGTTGAAGCATTTTTTGAAAAAGATTTGACCGAACCTTTGCTTCAAAGGTTTCCTACATATCCTGGGCTAAACAGGAATCAGGTCAATGTAGTTCGGGAAATTTTGGTAGCTGGGACTACCGTGGGACTGCATTGTTACTGTTGTTGCATGCTATTACCACTGCTTACCGATCTCCTTGTTACACCATGCTTAAAAGAAAACAAGAAGCTAGGCTAGAGTACAATTTGTTTTTGTTGCCTTGCTTCCTTGTCTGCTTGCATTTCTTCCGGTGCTTTTCTTCTTTTGACACATGTACTTGAGTTTGTACTGTGACCTCTTGTTGCAACCTTCTGTTTCCCGGTGCCGGGGAATTTTATTGTTTCCTGCTGGGGATTCCTATTGTAACCCTCTGTTTTATTGTCCTCTGACTTGATCTTGAAATGTATGCCTCTGTTATCTGGGCGGGCTCCCAACTTCAATACTTGAAAATTAAAGACTTGAAATGTATGCCTCTGTTATCTGGGCGGGCTCCCAACTTCAATGCTTGAAATATAAAGACTGAAATGTATGCCTCTGTTATCTGGGCGGGCTCCCAACTTCAATGCTTGAAATGTAAAGACTGAATGTGTGCCTCTGTTCTATGGGCGGGCTCCGAACTTCAACAACTGAAATGTAAAGACTGAAATGTATGCCTCTATTATCTGGGCGGGCTCCCAACATCAACAACAACTTTTAAAAATAAGCGCCATTCCTCTCTTCAGGCGGGCTCCTGACTTCAACAACAACTTTGAAAATAATCGCCATTCCTCTCTTCAGGCGGGCTCCTGACTTCAACTAATACATCGCCATTCCTTTCTTTAGGTTGGCAATATTTCAACAACTTTTAAAAACGCCTTTCCTCTCTTCAGGCGGGCTCCTGACTTCAACAACAACTTTGAAAATAATCGCCATTCCATTCTTCAGGGGGAACAATTTCATCAGACCAAGATTTTGACTCTAGGAGATAAATCGTCAGACTAGGTCCATTTGTTGTGATCTTAGGAGAAAGATTCATCCGACTAAGATTTTATCTTGGGAGAACAATTTCATCAGACCAAGATTTTGACTCTAGGAGATAAATCGTCAGACTAGGTCCATTTGTTGTGATCTTAGGAGAAAGATTCATCCGACTAAGATTTTATCTTGGGAGAACAATTTCATCAGACCAAGATTTTGACTCTAGGAGATAAATCGTCAGACTAGGTCCATTTGTTGTGATCTTAGGAGAAAGATTCATCCGACTAAGATTTTATCTTGGGAGAAAAATTTCATCAGACCAAGATTTTGACTCTAGGAGATAAATCGTCAGACTAGGTCCATTTTGTTGTGATCTTAGGAGAAAGATTCATCCGACTAAGATTTTATCTTGGGAGAAAAATTTCATCAGACCAAGATTTTGACTCTAGGAGATAAATCGTCAGACTAGGTCCATTTGTTGTGATCTTAGGAGAAAGATTCATCCGACTAAGATTTTATCTTGGGAGAAAAATTTCATCAGACCAAGATTTTGACTCTAGGAGATAAATCGTCAGACTAGGTCCATTTGTTGTGATCTTAGGAGAAAGATTCATCCGACTAAGATTTTATCTTGGGAGAACAATTTCATCAGACCAAGATTTTGACTCTAGGAGATAAATCGTCAGACTAGGTCCATTTTGTTGTGATCTTAGGAGAAAGATTCATCCGACTAAGATTTTATCTTGGGAGAAAAATTTCATCAGACCAAGATTTTGACTCTAGGAGATAAATCGTCAGACTAGGTCCATTTTGTTGTGATCTTAGGAGAAAGATTCATCCGACTAAGATTTGATATCTTATCTTGGGAGAAAAATTTCATCGGACCAAGATTGTATCGGGAGGTAAATTCATCAGACTAGGACTTTTTATCCTAGGAGAAAAATGTAAAGATCAATGATTTGAGAAACTTACCTTCGTAATTTCTTCTTTTCTTTTCTCCTTCCTTTGCGCTGCTTTGTTCTTGCTTGCTGGGGATAATACCACTGTGGGAGTCTCCTTTCTTTTGTTTTTGGTTTTTTTTTTCAACACTGCTGGGGATAAAAGTGTTATCTTCTTGGGATAACGTTGTTGAGGATAACGCTGCTGGGGAATTTTATCCCTTCAAATCGATGCTTCATTCTTTTGGAAGCTGCTGGGGATGATAATGGCTCTTTGCTTTTCTGAGCACAAATGTCATCCCTTTGTTCTGTCTGCTGGGGATAACTTCCTCCATTGGAAACTTATTATGTTGGGGGCAACTCTGGTTCAAAGACCACTTCCTTTATCTTTATTCTTCCCCAGATGGGTACCTGATTTCCAGAAAATTTTCTAATTGAAAAGAAAATTTTCTGCCCCAGTTTGATAATCTTTTTTTTTATGGCATGTCTTTCCGTCATCAATGCCATTTCCTTGACCCGTTTCAAATCAAAAATTTGTTAGCTTAAAGCGTTGTAGTTGGCTGTGATACTCCACTGGGATGGTTTTCTCTTTCTCCTTCTTTGCTCTGCGTCCCACAACTTGTTGGGGATGATATTATTTGCTGGGGATATCCCTCTTCTTTTGTGGCACAGCTCGGAAATTGGCTTTTCCCCCGACCTTTTAGTCTCGCATGAATTTCCCAAATCATGCTCATTGCTCTCCTTGTTTGTCCACGGGCCTTGGCCTTGAGGTTTAATAACTTTTGATTTTGGCAAGGATATCCCTCTTGACACTCGTTGATCCTTTTGTCAATTCCCTTTTGCTGGAGATATCTTTCTTGACACTGGCCTCGCACTTGTTCCTTGCTGACTATACCATTTGTATATACTAGTCAGATCTTATCTTGGAAAGCTGATGGCTTATTTTGAAGTCATTTCCCACTGGTTCTGACCAAACAGACTCTACTGGGGAAATTTCTATGAAAGGAAAAGATAAGAGGAAACAGAATAAAAGACAACGGAAAAAGATGACTCTTTGAAAGAAACTATCAATAAAAACCTATCAAACGCATATACCGACTCTAATGGTCATGACATGCACCTGTGGCCTATCCTCTGCCGTCAACCGTCTTTCAAGACCTTCAATTGGCAATTCCCCATCTGATTCCCAATCTTATTCAACTTGTAGTGCCCGAAGGGTTTTCACTATCAAGCCTCTCTCATTTTGGTTTTTCTCTCAACTTTCATCGCCTTATGGTGTCCGTGAAGATTTTCACCGATAAGACTCTCTCATTTGTATCACTTTCTAGCTGGGGATTTGGAGTGTTGCCGGTATGACTCTCTCTGCTGGAGATTAGAGTCCTTTCTGCTGTGGAACAGAATGTTATGTTCGCCGGTAAGACTCTCATTTGTCTGACTTGACATCTTTTGAAGACTGATCAGAAGGTCTTTCTTTGGACCGTAATGTGGGTTTTTTGGATAGGCTTAGAAAGAAAGGGTATTAAAGGCTCAAAAACAAATCAAATTTGGGGTTCAAAATTACAACCTTCGAAATCATATTTGTTTACCACAAGCGCAACCCTTGCCCCAGTTTCTTGCTTGGGGATTATTTATTATTATATATATTTTTTAAATTTTTTAATTTTTATTACACCATGTACATTGTGACCATTGTGGCCATTATGCACCCTATGACCGAGCCGTGAAGCGCCTACGTATCCTCTTTGAGGAATCAGGTCAAACGTAGTTCCCAATTCCTCTGTTTTCATTTGACTTTCCTTTGTTTGTTTTTTTTGTTATCATTTTTCTTTTCTTTTCTTTTTTTTCATTTTTTTTTCTTTACCTTCCAGGCTCGTATTTCCTAGTCGTTGCTATTGATTCCGAACGAGAGGTATGAAAGAAAATAAATAAGGCTCAAAAGGGCTAACGAAGGATAAAGTGTTTAGGTAGCAGAACAAAATGCCTTCGTCATTTCAGTCTTCAAAACATGCCAAGTGCAAACAACATAATTGAACATAGATTTATAGTCTCTTCCGATGGTGTTGGACTTGACAATTGTGTTAAACACTTGCTTTTTCATTTGTCATTTCTAAAGCACTGCTGGGCGACACTCTCACACTCATGAACAACCCTCTGGCCAATTTGGCGAATCATGTATTTAACGGTTTTCTTTATGTTTTACTTGCCCCAGTTCCGCATGACTCGGGCTTCAAATAATCTCACACCGTTCTTATTTCCTTTAAATGGTCTGATCACCTTTCCAGAGTTTTATAATTAACTTTTAAGACTAGGCCCAAACTGTGTGCGCATGTCATGTCCCTAGAATCGGCATTGAACGAAAATGACAAAAGGACTAAACAAAAAGATGACTGGAAATAATAAAAGACCGGCTTTTGTATTAGACTACCGGCGAAATGGTTTGAATAATAAAACAAACAAAACAACCAGAATAAAATCTTAACACAACCTCAACGAGACTTAAACAAACTGATACGACAAAAATGGAAAGATAAGAAGGTTTGACACAAGACAATATTCGGATTACAACCCTCAGAATAATCCGGATAACAGAAATGACAACAAAATAAACCACCAACAGCTTCTCTCTTGCTAACCAAGGAACGGAGCGTCCTCCCATTTTATCAAAATTGACATCTTAGCCACTAAGCTTTGCATTAGTATTGCCAAGACCATTATCAGCTTCCACATCATCAACCTTAGTCAACAATTCCCAATAGGATTCGAGTGCTTCTGTTATCAGGCCTGATCCCCGCCGAGTGTGTATCATGAGGTGCAAGTAAAGGATTCTGCGCGATATTCTGGGTGTCATTGTCCGGCTTACCACAAACCAACCACCTTCTTTCTTTGTGATTCGAAACAACAAGTTAAAATGGACTAAATCGGTCCCCATTATTAATAACATCTTTTTTCATTTTTTTTTTCATTTTTTTTCCTTCATTCTTTTTTTTTATTTGTTTTCGATTTTTTTTCCTCATTTTTTGTTGTGGTCGAATCTTATGGAGATTGCCTACGTATCATGACCCCGCATGAATCAGACCTTGCGTAGTTCGGACCGACAAAAGATAAACAATAAACATTTTTTTATCAATTTTCATATTAAAACAAACTGGGTTTCAATGGTTTGAAGATGACCTACAAACTCGAAAATCAAACAACCCACATACTTTAATCAAAAGATTTACAAAAATCCAAAAACAAACGGTCAGCTTCCTTTCTCCGTTTAACAAATGCAACCGAACGGTTATTTTTGCAAATGTGGCCCTTCCAAATTTTGAGGCCGGAGAGGATTATTTTGATACACTTTACACACTTGTTCGTTCTTTTACGAAAATAGCCTTTCGACAACTGAAAGATATTCTAAGGCTATTTCGGCAAGAACGGTTTAAGACGCGGCCGAAGCTGGCTCGACTTATTTTAACAAATATCCAAACGATATTCACCTGACCGTTGACTCTTTGTTTTTTTGTGTTTTTTTTTTGGTTCAAATTACAATAAAAATCGGGTGTTGCAAACACGGCCTTTCAGCGCCTCGGGGACGAAGATTTTTACGGCTGTGTGGGTCAACTGGACCAAAATCCTAAACATGACCCAAAAGGTGGCTGTTTATGCAAAGTCCGCCTTCTGGCGTCCCATTCGGGAACATTCGGCTATTTTTGACAAGACAGCATCACCCGACTTATTTATGACTCTTTTTTATCGTTTTTTTTTCAAAATAGAAAACTCAATATTGCAAACACGACCTTTCAACGTCTCGGGGACGAAGATTTTTAAGGCTGTGTGGGTCAACTGGACCAAATCTTAAAAAATGCCCCAAAGGTGGCTGTTTATGCAAAGTCAGCCTTCCGGCGTCCCTTTCGGGAACATTCGGCTATGTCTTGATAAAACAGCGTCACCCGACATCTTTATGACCAAATTAAAATTTGACATATTTTTTTTCCGGCTATTTTTAGCAAAAGGGGAGGTTAGACACCACCCGACTTATTTATGACAAAATTAAAATTTTGACACGTTTTTATTTATTTATTGGTTTTTGGCTTATTTTAGCAAAAAGGTGGGGTTGGACCCGATGAGGGTTGCCTACGTATCTCACATCCGGTGAGAATCAAACCCGCGTAGTTCGGGCAGGTCATGAATAAAGTAAATAAACTAATTTTAAATTATTATTATTATTTTTTTGAATTTGTAAAAGAACTGCTTTAAAAGAAGAAAGGAAGTATTTTTTTTTTTAATTTTTGATTGATTTTCTTTTTGAAAGAAAGACTTCTAAGAATTCCTTTTCTTTTGATTTGAACTTTGATAATTTCAAAAGTAAAAGGAAGATTTTATTTTTTTTGTTTGAATTTTTATTTGTTTTCTCTTATTCTAAAGAAGAAAGAAAATATTTTTTTGGAATTTTTCCTCTAATAAAAGAAATGCTTTCTAAATTTTTTTTGAATTTTGAATTTTCTTTTCAATTTTTAAAGAAGAAGGAAAATATTTTCGGATTTGTTTTATTTTATTATATATATATTTTTTTATAATTAAAAAGACTTTCTAAAGAAGTCAATAATGGAAAATATTTTTGAATTTTTTGTTTTGAAAATTGGGAGTCTAAAAAAAAAACTTTTCTAGATTTTTTGGCAGGACAAATATTTTTGCAACAAATAAAGATATATATACATTTTTTGGAAATAAAGAAAAACTTTTTGGATTTATATATATATATATATATATATATATATATATATATATATTTGCAACAAATAATAAAACCACTTTCAACGCCCAACTCTTTTTATTTTATTATTTTTATTTTTATTTTGGTATCTAAACAAATAAATAAATAAAAACCCATTTTAAAAACAAGACTCTTTTTCATTTTCATTTTTTATGGCAAGACAAACTATTTTTTTTTCTAATTTGTTTTTTTTTAAAAACAAGACAGAACAACGACTCTTTTTTTTTCTATTTTTCCTTTGCTTTTAATAAAACAAACTAATAAAACATTTTTTTTTTCATTTTCTCAAAATTTCGGCAGAGTTTTGACAGTTATTTGGGCATTGGTTTTTTTTTTCCAAAAATAAACAATCAATTCCCTAACCGCTATTTTTTTTCAATTTTAAAATATTATTCCTGATATTCAAAAGTCAATCAGCACACAAGTACGAATCAAATAAATGCGCAAGTAGGAGCAAGTAAGATGCATCAGGATGATCATTTTCATTTTTTGGTACACCTGTCCTAGACAGACCCAACCCCTGTGTTGAGTCTCCAAAGTCAAATGCACGTGATGCAAACAAACGCTCCTACTAGGGATCCGGCATGAAGCTGAGTTATTCTAAGTGAAAAAACCTGAGGCATATTGATCTAGCCCTGGCTTACCCAAACGGACAGTTTGAGCCGAAGCGGGGGCAACGTACCGGGAGCACGAAAGTCTACCCGGCCTAGTTACTTGTCCCAACTTCGTCTTATTTGGTATGACTTTAACAGAAAGGTGGGCCACGCGCACGTGTGCACCATAAATTTAGAAGACTCAGAAAGAAGGGGGTTTCGTAGCAGTTGTATATATTCATAATTCAAATAATATTAAAGCGGTAAAAGTGTCATTTAGCACATTGGGCATATATCATGTAAAAAAATCAGATAATAAATAAAGCCAACTATAACAATTATTTTAAGCTCGAATTCTTGAACCCTGAACCAGAGATTCTGGGTAGCACTTATATCCCCAGCAGAGTCGCCAGAGCTGTCGCACCTCCTTTTTCCGCCCCGCGAGGGGCGTAGGGAGTTTTCTCCAATTAAAGGACAGTCGAAACGGGATTTGTTTGTTTATTTCAGAGTCGCCACCTGGGAATTTTAAGGCGTCCCAAGTCACCAATTTTAATCCCTGAATCGAGGAGAATATGACTCTGTTTATTATTCTGCGAACCAGAAATCCTGAGTAAGGAATTCTGTTAATCCGGAAGAAGGTGTTAGGCATTTCCGAATTCCGTGGTTCTAGCACGGTCGCTTAACTGTTTTTATTCTTGGCTTAATTATCTCGATTTTACATTTTTATTGCATGATTTTGTTACCGCTTCTGTTTAGATTGTTTATAATTAAAGACCCTTCTTTGAATCGAATCACGCGTACGTATATTCGTGTTATAGATTATATTTTTAAAACATGCAGAATTGTGTCACGCGCACGTGTACACGATAATATAGATAATATATTTATTAAAACAATTATTTTCGAAATTGTGCTTAAATAAAATCAAAAACATTCGCCCTTTTTGTATAATTAAGTAGTGAACCTCACATCTCGGGGTTTTATGAAATTAATAATGATATTCTCCGAGGAATCCCTTTTATTAAATATTCGATCGAAGTTGCGCGAACGCATAATCCGAATTGCTTTTAGAAATATAATCAGGTTACGCGAACGTATCCCTAATCACAAAAATATTCTTGATAAGGTTCTCTACAAATTGTTATTACGTGTTGACCGCGAGCCTTATTTTACACATATGAATCATATATCTCAAATTTTAAAGAATTAATGGCGTGAAGAAGAAAACAGACAATATGTATCTAAAACTAACATTTTTTGTGGATACAACATTAATATATCAAAAAATCGAATCACATTTAAAACTGGAAAAAGAATTAATTTGATAAACAAATTAATAGTTTCTGAAGAATTTTTATTGTTATATTTAATGCGAACTCTATTTCTACATATCCTTGACATAAAATGTTGCAATTTGTGCTTATAAATCCCATATCCTTCTCATATACTTGTTTTTAGTCCAAAGTTATAATTGTTTGGTTAATTTGTTTACAATGGTAGATAAGAATCAAGTTGATAAGAAAGAGAACTATTATACAAATTGATTCAATAAAATTGCATCACATGCAATATAGTTGTACGTCTGAACCATTCCTAATATTCTAACCTCGTAACGAATTATATCAACTCACCTTTCACTTATGGTTATACATGTAACTGTTATCATGCCATGTACGAACAACATACAACTTACATCAATCTAGTTTTAAATAAAATCGGACTTTTGTGACAAAATATGCTAGTAATGTAGTTTCTTGATAGTTCCATACTATTCCATACTTAGCCAACAATATCATAAGATTTAATTAATGGCTAGCTTTCTGCCATGTTCCCTATCTTATAATTTGAATATAGCTATACTTAATGAAATTCTGAAATAAATAACATTATTACAAAGCTTATGCGAATTTCAAAGGATGATTAACTAACAGTTCTCACATCAAATGTAAGCTACTATATTAACCAGCTGAAACAAAACTGAAATTTAAACTAATAGATTTAAACGAGTAAAAGACATAATTATAATTCCGAACTTCATTTATTTGGCAATGTTGAAGCTTTCCACAACATGAGTCTAAAATATATACCTGATATTGGAAGCAAAAGAAAATGAAGATGAGAATCAGCAGCAGTAATAACAGTACAACAGCAACAACTGCCCAGCAACAGTAACAACCCAGTAACAGACCGGTGGAGTAGTAATCCCAAAAACAAAAGCTTTAAGCTTTAAATGAAACAACAACCATTAATACTAATTTCAAACAAAGAAAGAAAGCAGTAGATTTTTTAGTTTTATTTTTATTTTGAAAGCTTAAATATTTTTCGGAATTTTCTCCCTCTTAAATGTTCAGCCCTTTTCTCTCTCTTATTTTCAGATTTGTTTCTCTCCCGTTTTTTTTCTGTCTGTGTATTTCTCTCTTATCTCTCTATCTGTCTTTCTGTCTTGTGTTCAAGACTTCATATATATAATCTCATCCCATAAATCTTTTAATCAATACTTTTTCTCTACCCAACCCATTATCTTCTCACTCATCCCCATTACATTAAATAAACATATCACACCACCCCATTTCATTTTGTCCCCCATGCCTAACATAAAATAATGCAAGATTCCCCCTTTAAATTTTGTCTTGTCCCCCCTTTATATTAAATAACCATATCACAACCCACCCCATTTTATTTTGTCCCCCATGCTTCAAATAAACAATTACAAAATGTACAATTCCTAAATTACCCCTCCGACCTTACTAAAAATTACCAAACTACCCCTGAACGTACTACAAATTACCAAACTACCCCATCAGCTATAACAAACAATTAATCACACTCAACCAAAATATAGCCATTATGACCAATTTCTACACAAATTCAAACAACAAATCTCATGAACATGATTTCTTCAACATTTCAACAATAAATCACATGAACATGATTTCAACCACAAATTACATGAACACAAATTGAACAACAAAGAACAACTAAAATTTGATTAAACAATATTTTAGCAACAACAAACCTATTTTCGGATTCAACAACAACAACAAACAAAGTATGAAGATTTCTAAATTCAATCATATTGAACTTAAAATCAACTCTAACAACATTACAACCAACAATTCCTATATTAAACTTTAAACAACAAGATTGTGAGACAAATTCAAGAAATAATCATAAACGATAAACAAGAAATCAAACTATACAAATTTCGGATTCAAGATCATCCAAACAAAGTATGAACATGAATGAATCTATTTTAACACAACAAACATGACAGATTAAAACGATTAAATCAATATATTTCTTTTAACACAACTAAATTCTTTTTAGACAAATAACAAGATCGACGAATAAACAATTACGAACTTAAGCTTGAACTTAACAATATTAACAATTTCTAACAATACATAAACACATGAAACAAATTGAAGAAATAGTTAATTAAATTTCAATTTGAATATAACAAACATCAAACTAACAAATATTCACTTAAACAATAATACAAACATGAAATAAACATGAAAATAACTAATTAAATTTCCATTTGAAATCTGAAAATTAATTCAACAAAACACATGAACATTTCAAAACAAAAAATCAAATATCTATCGATTTTAGATTCGAAAACATCAAAACAAAATACGGACAAAATAAAATTCAAAATCTACTAACCGGATCGAAACGAAATATGTACGGACTGTTTTGACGAACCTCGAATGGGAATAAATTTGTCCGGGCTCAACGACGAACTCAACTTCCTTGTAAACTTGACGAACTCAAAATGAAGCTTGACGACCTCGGCTGAAACTCGACCAAACGAAATGGTGGCAGCAGCATAGCTGAAACAAAATAAGCTGCTCGTCGTGGCAACAACGCAGCAAAACAAGGCGGGTTTGGACGTAGCGAAGCAGGAGGAAGACGCTATGGTTTCAGAGAAGGGACTGAAGCAACACCAAGGAACGGACAGCAGCAGCCATGTGCGATGGAGGTCGAAGCTAAGACAGCAGCTACCATGGGTGTCGAGCTTCAAGCTCGACGCCGGAGAAGACGAGACAGTAGCCATGGGGTCTGTTTGGATGTAGCAAAGCTGTTGGGCAGTGACTGAAGAAGATGAAGCAGCGGACGACGTCATATTTCGTGGTGGAGCTTTGGTGTTAAAGGACTGTGGTCGTTTGGGGTTATGTCCGGCGGTGAGGGGTTGTTCGGAGGTGACGAACGTGGAGTGGGGTTTGCTTGGAAGCTTGGACGGCTGTGTGGGGGGGAACAGCCATGGCTGCTTGAGGTTGGGGGTCGTGTGGGGAGAAAACGAGAGAGAGAGGAGGGGGGAGGGGCGGATGGGATTAATTTTTAGGGTTTTCTTCTTCCCTTTTTTTTTATTTGTTTTGTTTTGTAAAATGTAAGATAATAGGATGTTGGGTTATGGACTGGGTCGACCCAGTTCGAAATGGACTGGGTCGTTTGGGAAGATTGGGCCATTTTTTGGGCCTGTGGCTTGAAATCGAAGAAGAGGCCCAATTCCGACTTTCTTTATATTTTCGCTCTCTTTTCTTCTTTTATTTCTCTAAAACTAAATTATAAAAATACTTAAACTATTATTAAGAACTAAATTAAGTTATAAAAGCGCAAATTAACTCCCAATAACAATTAACGCACAATTAAGTAATAATTAAGCATAAAATTGTATATTTGGACATTAAATGCTAAAAATGCAAACGATGCCTATTTTTGTAATTTTTAATTTTTGTAAAACAAATTTAATTACTAACAATTGTAGAATTAAATCCTACATGCAAAATGCGACATATTTTTGTATTTTTTATTAATTTAGCAAATAAACACGCACAGACAAATACAAATAATTATTCAAAATATCACAAAATATCACAAAATTGCACACCAAAGAAAAATCATTTTATTTTTGAATTTTTTGGGAGTAATTCTCATATAGGGCAAAAATCACGTGCTTACAGCTGCCCCTCTTTGCCCGGAGACACGAAGGGTTTTCGTGCAAAGATAAAGCGAGCGATTTTTGCCCATCCGAGTACTCCGTTGAAGCATTTTTTGAAAAAGATTTGACCGAACCTTTGCTTCAAAGGTTTCCTACATATCCTGGGCTAAACAGGAATCAGGTCAATGTAGTTCGAGAAAACAAATTTGGGAATCTGTGGTCAAACGCTAGCTAAAAATGTTGAATTTAATTTTGAAAGGCGTTTAGACACAGATATTATACATGCACATACGGTATATATAAATGGTATTTTAGCTAAACTTATAAGCTTGTCAAATTATCTTATAAGCATTTTTCAGCCTATTTACATGTTTGGTAAGATCAAAAGTGCTTATAATCAAATGTTTATAAGTAGTGGCGGATCCAGATTTTTTAAATTATGGGTGCTTAATTATCTTTAATTTGAAAATTACTACTGAGACTGAGTGCTCAATTAACATATTTATATTAATTATTAATTTTTCTATATAAGTAATAGTGTGCGGCTGCAAAACTAATGGGTGCTCAAGCACCCATAACTAAATACATAGATCCGCCATTGTTTATAAGCCAAAATCAGCCTAAAGACATAAGTTGTCATCCCAACTTAGAATTTTACCGCTTATAAAATCTTTTGATTTGACCAACAATTATATTATTTTATTGTTATTTTTTTCTGTTATCCCTTAAATACCTTTTCCGTGATAAAAACCTAACCATTTCCATGACTTTATTCCCTGACCATTTTTCTCAAACCCATAGTATCTTTGTCACCTCCTTACCATCGACAACAATAAAACTCCCTTTGCTTTGTTAAATTATTTTCCATATTCTTATATAATTAAAAATCTCGTACGTTCTTAATTACTTTAACTAACAAATATCATTAGTAGTTTATTGTCTTTGATTGAGTCGGTAACTATGGCATTCTGTTTGTAACGAGTTGGCCGGTCGTTTTAAGAATTAACGCTCTGATCCCCTATTAACTGATTTTTCCGTATTTGTTTCTGCTATTTTGATTTGCTGGGATGCTTGGCTTTGAGTTTCAAAGAATTTTGGGAAACTTATTCCCTAAATGAGAGCTTAAGTTTTAGAAATTTGACCGTAGTTGGAACAGTGTGAAGACGGCCTCGGAATGAAATTCTGATGGTTCCGTTAGCTCCGTTGGTTGATTTCGGGTTCAGAAGCGTGTTCCGATTGTATTTTGGAGGTTCGTAGCTAATTTAGGCTTGAAATGTTGAAAGTTGAATTTTTGAAGTTTCCAGTTCGATAGTGAGATTTTGATCCGAGGGTCGAAATGAAATTCCAGAAGTTGGAGTAGCTCTGTAGTGTTGAATATGACGTGTGTGCAAAATTTCAGGTCATTCGGATGAGGTTTGATAGACTTTTTGATCGAAAGCATAATTTGAGAGTTTTTGGAATTCTTAGGCTTGAATTCGATGTAAAATTGGTGTTTTGATGTTGTTTTGAGCGTTCAGAAGATTGGAACAAGTTTGAATGATGTTTTAGGATTGGTTGGCATGTTTGGTTGAGGTCCTGGGGGCCTCGGGTGTGTTTCGGGTGCTCAACGGGACATTTTGGAACTTGGGGAAATTGCAGAAAATTGTAGCAGCACAGTTCTGGTTTCCTTCTTCACATTCGCGAGTAGGGTCTCACGTTCGTGAAGAGGAGCTGGGGCTGGGGGAGTTTTAATGCTTCACGTTCGCGACGGTTCTCCCGCGTTCGCGAAGCTGGAGGAGATGTTGCATCGCGTTCGTGGCGTGGTAATCGTGTTCGCGGTGAAGGAAACTGGACCCAAGCGAAGTTGTACTTCGCGAACGCGAGGGTCCTTCCGCGTTCGCGAAGAAGGAATATCTGGGCAGTATTTAAATAGCCAATCCGCGATCCTTCTTTATTTTTCCACCATTTTTGAACGGGATTGAAGCTTTTGAAGAAGATTTTTGAGGAAACCAAAGGGGAATCACTTGGAGGTAACATTTCAAATTTCATAACTTATTTATATGTGATTAAAGGTCTAATTAGTGGTGAAAAATTAGGAAAAATCAGTGCAAAATAGGTAATTAGGGCTTGAGATTTAGAGACCTTAAAATGAGTATTTGAGGGGCCAATTGAACTCCGATTTCAGTGTTGTTGATATATATAGACTCGTGAGAGTACGAAGATTCTGAAAATGTAAATTTTACCCAATTCCGAGATGTGGTCCCAAGGGGTGTTTTGGTCATTTTACCTAATTTCGCGTATTAGCTTAGAATTTATTTGTAGAATTATTTACTTGAAGTGTTATTGATATTATGTTACAACCCATATCCACATGTGTTAGTTCATGCCATATATTAGTTAACATAAATCCAAGAAGGAATTATCTTTTAGATGATAAGAAGTCAATCCTATTGGTCTTAAGTGATACAAGAGTGTATAAGGGTGATTAACCAGTATTAGAAGTTAAACGAATCAAGGATGTTGTAACTCGTATTTTCAGGTAATCTAGCGGTGCTTAATACACTCAAGAGGTCATTTATTAAGGTATTTTAATCATATAATATCTGTATCATAAGTCTTGAAGTCAAACGAGTTATGAAACAAAAGTCGACAAAAGTTGTCGCAACTTAGGTTCATAATTTTACTTAAACATTGGGTCAAATGTTTCTAATCTTTTCTCATAATTTACAAGGAATTATGGGGTGATCTACCAACCAAATTAAAGATCTAGGAGTCTAGTTTCCAACGCATTAAACCGTTCATCGATACGATCTCGGAGTAGAGAGATATTCGCGTTTTCGCGAGACTGCGCCAAGCACCTCTCTATGGGGCCCACTAAGTCGGTTTAAGATATTTGGACCTATATAGGATGACTCCAACCCGTTTTAAGTCATTTCTTTTCACTATTTTCAGACCTTAGAACCCTAGGAACATCCTCTCAAGGTTCTCTCAAGATTCAAGACCCAAAAAAGGGCAAACAACACAAATCAAGTGTCGGGAATTCCGTGGCGCTAGTAAGTCTCTTGTTCTTCTTGTTGTTGCTCATTTTTGTGTCGTTCCAGCTCGTGTGGGAGGTTGTTTTAAAGGGTTTATGTTCTGTAAATACTCCCTCATGTTCTTAATATCAATCCTAGGTGATTTCAAGCCTTCTAAAGTGATTCTAGTGCCGAAAAACACTAATTGATCGCTAGTTTCGCTTTTTTGTTGTTGTGGCAGCATTGGAGGGATATTTCATGGAAATTTAAGGTCAAATTGGAGTTGTTATTTCTGTATAAAGGTAAGGAACCTCTTACTCTATATGTATTTAAGATTATCCAAGTTGCAGCTAAGCCATTGAAGCTAGAACTTGTGAAATATATATCGAAAGGCTTGGAAGTAATGTTATTGTTTTGTGGACTGTTTTGCGTTGTTGTTGGGCTGCGTATTTTACTACTATCTTGTGGAGTTTTGGAGGAGGAAGGGTGTGGAGAAACACCATATATATGTAGGGTTATGGGCTGATAGTTATTCGTAACATTTCCAGGTTGTTTGACACGACTACGGTGGTCGTCGTATGTATGGAGTGATTAGGCTGTGTGTGGACTATTTTGGGAGGCTCAATATGTTTATTATTGATGTTGTTTGGGCTGTTTGGTGATTGTTTTGAATGGTGTGAGGTCATATATATAGGGGAGGTGCTGTCCGTTTCATCGTAAAATAGGTTGTGGTCGATACATAATAGTTATGACGCTTAAATGATAACGATAGTATCGTTTCTCTTATTGTAGACTAAGGAGTTTTGACAATTGCATAGCTTGAGATTGGGGAAGTATATACAAGGTATGTGAGGCTATCCCTTTCCTTCTTTTGCACGACTCCGATTGCACATAATGTAATGAACGATCTTCCAAGATACTCTACTCTTAGAAGCTAGCAGTACTTACATTGTTTTCCCTCTTATGGAACGATTGATGTTAATGTTACTTCTCTTATTCTTATGTTATCAATGTTGTTCGTACTTCCTAAATCTTATAAGGTTCATAGTGAAGAGTTAGTCCTAATAACGTGTATAGAGGATACCGACCTTACGTCACTCCGAAAGGTTTAGAATGTGATTCCATGAGTCGAGCATGCATTATATATATGTATCTATTTTACTCTACCGAGCCACGCTATAGTTGGCCGGGTACGGCACCTATTGTGCAACCACTGATCAGTTGGGTTTTACCGAGCTCCACGTGGCCGGGTACGATTCTACCGAGCCTATTATGGCCGGGTACGATATGATGATGATGATGCCCACAGAGGCGAATGCTTTAAAGGTTTATGTATTTATACATATGTATCATGCATTTCATGTAAGTAGCCCTCAGAGGTACTAAGATGTTACAGGTTGTATATTCTCTATCCTTGCTTACATTACTGATCGTATTTATGGTTCCTTGCCTTACATACTCAGTACTTTATTCGTACTGACGTCCTTTTATTTGTGGACGCTGCATGTCGTGCTGCAGGTCCTGATAGACAGGCAGGTGCAGCTCCCCCACCACAGTAGACTGTCCAGTTCAGCGGTGATTGGTGAGATCCCTTCTCCGGACTTGCCTTGGTCTTGGTATGCAATTTTTGTTATAGACATTATGGGTATGTCGGGGCCCTGTTCCGGCTATGTTGCAACACTTATGTTCTTTTAGAGGCTCATAGACAGGTGTCGGCTCATGTATAGTTTGGTATGCCTTGTCGGCTAGTTTTTGTTGTATAGTCTTTCATAGTAGCGTGGTAGCTCATACCTTATATGTAGTTTCTTGATTGTCTGGTCATCCCCTGCTATGTATGTTCATGCCGTCATATTTTATTGCTGGTTGTCCATGATCTAGGTCTACCATTTATATTGATCTCTTTAGCCTTAAAAGATAATAATGAAGGTTAGATGAAATGTACGTTGGTGCTCGGCAAGTGTGGTCGGGTGCTAGTCATGGCCCTTCAGTTTGGGTCGTGACAAACTTGGTATCAGAGCAAGTCTGTCCTAGGGGTTGTCTATGAGCCGTGTCTAGTAGAGTCTTGATTATGGATGTGTAGCGCGCCACATTTATAATCAGGAGGCTACATGACATCTAGGGTTGTTACCTTCTTCCTGAATCTAGATCGTGCGTAGAGTTGAGTCGTAAGTGTTTGTCTCTAATATTCACCTTGTTTTTTTTCAGTGATGCCTTCGACTAGGAAGCAAACGATTAGTAGACGGCTTGATACAGCAGCGGGAGAGGGTACCAGTCAGGTGCCCCAAGTCAGAGCAGGACAAAGTGAGGCTCAAAGTGAGATGCCCTCTCATACCTCATCTACTCCATCTCCTCCAGAGGATATTAGAAGGCACCCAGCGCCTCCAGTTCCTCCGTCTGGCACTCCAGACCAGGATATGCAGAGTGCTTTGCAGTTATTGACTAGCTTGGTAGCTGCTCAGGCTCAGAGGCAGAATACAGGTGCTGCTGAGAAACCAGTTAGTACAAGAGTTCGTGATTTTATTAATTTAGACCCTCCAGTGTTTACCGGATCAGACCCCAAGGAGGACCCACAGACTTTTATTGACCAGGTTCATCGTACACTTCGGGTTATGCATGTTAGTGATACAGAGGCAGTAGAGTTGGCTTCTTATCGGCTACGGGATTTAGCGGTTCTCTGGTATGATAGTTGGGAGAGATCCAGGGGTCCGAACCCTCCTCCAGCTGTGTGGAAGGAATTTTCTGAGGCCTTTCTTCGTCACTACTTGCCAGTTGAGATACGACGAGCTAGAGCTGATAAGTTCTTGAACCTTAGACAAGGTAATATGAGTGTGCGAGAGTACAGTATGCAGTTTGATTCTTTGGCAAGGTATGCTCCCCATATGGTGGCCGAGATGAGTGATAGGGTGCATATGTTCGTGAATGGGTTGGGACCACATCTAATAAATGAGTGTACGACAGCCTCCTTGGTGGAGGGCATGGATATTTCCCGTATTCAAGCTTATGCCCAGACCCTAGAGGATCGTAAGCGCCAGCAGAGGGCAGTTAGGGAGCAGGATAGAGGCCAGCATAAGAGGGCGAGATTTGCAGGGTATTCTGATGACTTCAGAGGCCGCATCAGGCCACAGTTTTCGAGGAGTTCGGCGCCACCTGTAGCTAGTGCTCCTCCACAGTTTCAGAGGCCTCGATATGATCGATCCTATTCTGGTCCAGGTCAGAGTTCGCGGGCATCTGGCTCGCAACATCACAGGGATACTAGTCAGATGAGACCCCCAACACCACATTGTGATCAGTGCGGCAAGGCCCACTTTGGACTGTGTCGTCGAGGTTCTGATGCATGCTATTCGTGCGGGCAGCCTGGCCATATGATGCGGGATTGTCCTAATAGAGGAGGTGATGGTATGGCTCAGCCGACTGGATCTGTGTCTGGTTCTTCCTCATCAGTTCGACCTCCAGCACGGGGTTTTCAGCAGTCGACAGGTCGTGGTAGGGGTAGAGGTGCAGTGCCGAGTTCGAGTGGTGCTCAAAATCGAACCTATGCTCTAGTAGGTCGACAGGATCTCGAGTCGTCTCCAGATGTTGTTACAGGTATTATATCTGTATTTTCTTATGATGTATATGCGCTGATTGATCCGGGATCTACATTATCATATGTTACACCCTTTGTGGCTAATAAGTTTGGCATTGAACCTGAATTGATAAGTAAACCCCTCGCGGTATCTACTCCGATAGGAGATTCTGTGATTGCTAGAAGGGTATATAGAGGTTGCACTGTGATGATTTGTAGTCGTCAAACCTCGGCAAATTTATTTGAGTTAGAAATGGTTGATTTTGATGTGATAATGGGAATGGACTGGTTGGCCTCATGCTATGCAAATGTTGACTGTCGTACGAAGATGGTTAGGTTCCAATTTCCGGGTGAACCCGTCATTGAATGGAAAGGGAACATTGCTACACCGAAAGGTAGGTTTATTTCCTATCTTAAGGCAAGGAAAATGATCTCAAAAGGTTACATTTATCATCTCGTTCGCGTTAGGGATGCGGAGGCGAAACCGCCTACTTTACAATCAATCCCTGTGGTTAACGAATTCCCAGATGTTTTCCCAGATGAACTCCCGGGCCTTCCTCCTGAAAGGGAGATTGAGTTTAGCATTGATGTGTTGCCTGACACTCAACCGATCTCTATTCCTCCATACAGAATGGCCCCGGTAGAGTTGCGAGAGTTGAAGGTGCAGTTGAAGGACTTGCTGGATAAGGGCTTTATTAGGCCTAGCACTTCACCTTGGGGTGCACCAGTCCTATTCGTGCGGAAGAAAGATGGGTCGTTACGGATGTGTATCGACTATCGACAGTTGAATAAGTCTACTATAAAGAACAAGTATCCACTTCCAAGAATTGATGACCTGTTTGACCAACTCCAGGGTGCCAAGTATTTCTCTAAGATTGATTTACGTTCAGGGTATCATCAGGTGAGGGTTAGGGAGAAAGATATTCCAAAGACGGCCTTCCGGACAAGATATGGGCACTTTGAGTTCTTGGTGATGTCGTTCGGGCTAACAAATGCCCCAGCAGCTTTTATGGATCTCATGAATACTATATTCAGGCCCTATCTTGATGTGTTCATGATTGTATTCATTGATGACATTCTAGTGTATTCTCGTTCGGAGGCGGAACATGCGGGCCACTTGCGGATAGTATTACAGACGCTTCAGGATCGTAAGTTATATGCTAAGCTCTCCAAATGTGAATTCTGGCTGAACTCAGTAGCATTCCTTGGCCATGTGATATCTGATGAGGGTATTAGTGTCGACACTCAGAAGATCGATGCAGTAAAGAATTGGCCGAGACCTACAACACCATCAGAAGTCCGCAGCTTCCTAGGGCTAGCAGGATATTATAGGCGGTTTGTAGAAGGATTTTCCTCTATATCATCACCATTGACTAAGTTAACACAAAAAGCTACCAAATTCCAGTGGTCTGACACTTGTGAACGTAGTTTTCAGGAGCTGAAGAATCGATTGACATCTGCACCAGTGCTCACTCTTCCTGAAGGAACAGAAGGTTATGTGGTATATTGTGATGCCTCAGGTATAGGTTTGGGGTGCGTATTGATGCAGCGTGGGAATGTGATTGCTTATGCATCAAGACAATTGAAGAAGCATGAAAAGAATTATCCAACCCATGATTTGGAATTGGCTGCAGTAATATATGCTTTGAAGATATGGCGGCACTACTTATACGGCGTCCATGTTGACATCTACACAGATCACAAGAGTTTACAATACATCTTCAAGCAGAAAGAGTTGAATTTGAGGCAGCGTAGGTGGCTTGAATTATTGAAAGACTACGACGTCGAGATATTGTATCATCCCGGTAAAGCCAATGTTGTGGCAGATGCTCTCAGCCGTAAATCAATGGGAAGCTTAGTACATATTGAGGCAGGTAGATGGGGGTTGATTAAAGAGCTTCATCAGCTAGCCAATATGAGAATCAGATTGTTAGACTCTGATGATGGAGGTGTTACTGTACAGAATACATCAGAATCATCTTTGGTAGCAGAGGTAAAAGCACGACAATATGAAGATCCTATCTTAGTACGATTAAGAGAAAGCATTCAACAGTGTAAAAGTATGGCTTTTGGGATTGGAAAAGATGGGGCACTGAGATACCAGAGCCGATTGTGTGTGCCTAATGTGGCAGGGTTGCGAGAGAAGATTATGAATGAGATTCATCAATCCCGATATTCCATCCATCCCAGCTCGACAAAGATGTATCATGATGTCAAGGAGCAATATTGGTGGGATAATATGAAGAAGTCTATTGCAGAATTTGTAGCCCAGTGTCCCAATTGTCAACAAGTAAAGATAGAACATCAGAAACCCGGTGGATTGCTTCAAAATATAGAGATTCCGACCTGGAAGTGGGAGGTGATTAATATGGACTTCATTATTGGATTACCTCGCTCTTATCATAAGTTTGACTCCATCTGGGTGATAATTGATCGACTTACAAAATGTGCCCATTTTCTGCCAGTGAAGACAACTTACACGGCTGAAGATTATGCAAAGTTGTATATCAAGGAGATTGTTAGGCTTCATGGTGTGCCCATATCTATTATATCAGACCGAGGAGCTCAATTTACGGCTAACTTTTGGAGGTCTTTCCAGAAGGGTTTAGGCACACAAGTAAATCTCAGCACTGCATTTCATCCGCAGACTGACGGACAGGCTGAACGTACCATTCAGACACTGGAAGATATGCTACGAGCATGTGTTCTAGATTTTAAGGGGAATTGGGATGATCATCTTCCACTCATAGAATTCGCCTATAACAATAGCTACCATTCCAGTATTAAAATGGCCCCATACGAGGCACTATACGGGAGGAGATGTAGATCACCAGTTGGATGGTTCGAAGTCGGTGAAACAGAATTATATGGGCCAGATTTGATTCACCAAGCTATTGAGAAGGTGAAAGTGATACATGAGCGATTGAGGACGGCACAAAGCAGGCAAAAATCTTATTCTGATGTCCGACGTCGTGATCTAGAGTTTGAGGTTGGTGATTGGGTTTTCCTGAGGATCTCACCAATGAAGGGTATTATGCGTTTTGGGAAGAAAGGTAAGCTGAGTCCAAGGTATATCGGGCCGTATAAAATTCTTCGACGGATTGGACAGGTTGCTTATGAGTTAGAATTGCCATCCGAATTGGAATTTGTCCACCCGGTATTCCATGTATCTATGTTGAGAAAATGTATTGGAGACCCTTCTCGAGTCATCCCTATCAAAGATGTACAAGTTACAGAGGACCTATCATATGAAGAAGTGCCAGTGGCGATATTAGATCGGCAAGTCCGCAAGCTGAGAACAAAAGATGTAGCTTCCGTCAAAGTATTATGGAGGAACAAAAATATGGAAGAAATGACATGGGAAGCAGAAGAGGAGATGAAGTCTAAATACCCTTACTTATTCCAGAATGAAGATAACAAGGATGCTGGTGGAAGACAGGATACATTGGAAGGTGAAACGGCTCTATGAGGTAAGCAATAATTTGAGAATACTCCTCCTTAATACAAAATGGTGATATGTAGATAATGTAAATACGCATAATGCTTTGTGTAGCCTTGTGAAGCCATATGTTGGGCTTAATTACATGCAAGTTTTGCTAGTGACCATTTTATAGGGGAAAATTGATCGGAAATTTCCATTGGAATCCACGATGATTTAAACTCCCCATAAACCCTTACATTCGAGGACGAATGTTCCTAAGGGGGGGAGGGTGTTACAACCCATATCCACATGTGTTAGTTCATGCCATATATTAGTTAACATAAATCCAAGAAGGAATTATCTTTTAGATGATAAGAAGTCAATCCTATTGGTCTTAAGTGATACAAGAGTGTATAAGGGTGATTAACCAGTATTAGAAGTTAAACGAATCAAGGATGTTGTAACTCGTATTTTCAGGTAATCTAGCGGTTCTTAATACACTCAAGAGGTCATTTATTAAGGTATTTTAATCATATAATATCCGTATCATAAGTCTTGAAGTCAAACGAGTTATGAAACAAAAGTCGACAAAAGTTGTCGCAACTTAGGTTCATAATTTTACTTAAACATTGGGTCAAATGTTTCTAATCTTTTCTCATAATTTACAAGGAATTACGGGGTGATCTACCAACCAAATTAAAGATCTAGGAGTCTAGTTTCCAATGCATTAAACCGTTCATCGATACGATCTTGGAGTAGAGAGATATTCGCGTTTTCGCGAGACTGCGCCAAGCACCTCTCTATGGGGCCCACTAAGTCGGTTTAAGATATTTGGACCTATATAGGATGACTCCAACCCGTTTTAAGTCATTTCTTTTCACTATTTTCAGACCTTAGAACCCTAGGAACATCCTCTCAAGGTTCTCTCAAGATTCAAGACCCAAAAAAGGGCAAACAACACAAATCAAGTGTCGGGAATTCCGTGGCGCTAGTAAGTCTCTTGTTCTTCTTGTTGTTGCTCATTTTTGTGTCGTTCCAGCTCGTATGGGAGGTTGTTTTAAAGGGTTTATGTTCTGTAAATACTCCCTCATGTTCTTAATATCAATCCTAGGTGATTTCAAGCCTTCTAAAGTGATTCTAGTGCCGAAAAACACTAATTGATCGCTAGTTTCGCTTTTTGTTGTTGTGGCAGCATTGGAGGGATATTTCATGGAAATTTAAGGTCAAATTGGAGTTGTTATTTCTGTATAAAGGTAAGGAACCTCTTACTCTATATGTATTTAAGATTATCCAAGTTGCAGCTAAGCCATTGAAGCTAGAACTTGTGAAATATATATCGAAAGGCTTGGAAGTAATGTTATTGTTTTGTGGACTGTTTTGCGTTGTTGTTGGGCTGCGTATTTTACTACTATCTTGTGGAGTTTTGGAGGAGGAAGGGTGTGGATAAACACCATATATATGTAGGGTTATGGGCTGATAGTTATTGTAAGCACGTGATTTTTGCTTTACGAGCAATCGCTCCAAAAGAAAATAAAAATAGTGACAAATGATTTCGCTGTACAATTTTTCGAGTTTTCCGTGACATGTGTTGTTAGTCATTTATGGGTCTGTCCATTTTACATCTAGTCATTACCAAACAAAAATACAAAATGCCTGTCGTTAAAAGAAAATTCAAAAAAATATATGTATGTGTGCATCGTTCGTTCTAAGCTGTGATCTAACAATTTTTTTATTATTTTTATTTTTATTTTTTATTGTCCATTTATGTGTGTTTATTGTTGTGGGTGTCACTCAATATGTGTGTAGGTTTATTTTAATTTTTATATTGTTTAAAGAAAAATGAAACTAGAAAAAAGAAGAGAAGAAAATCGGTTGGGCCCAAAATAAATGGAACAAAAACAGGCCCAAACCAACACTGATCCAGTCCAAATCCAGCCTGCCCAAGCACGGACTCAAACGACGTCGTATCGGCGTCCCCATTTGAAGCCGTTGATCTGATTCAAAGGAACGGTCCAGATCAGGCTGTCCAACTCACCTCAACGACGCCGTTTCAGGCAAGTTGATCTGAGCCGTCCAACCTCATTGATCCAACGGTCCCTGGCTCCCTCATGACCCGAACCTATTTAGCCGGTTTAACCCAACCCCTCACCTAAACCAAAACGACCCCGTCCTGTTACCCACCAATAGATCTAAGCCGTTCAGATCACTTGATCTAACGGCTCCAATCTCTCTTCCCCTTCCATATATAAACTTGACCCTTTACCCCGCACTCCCTATCCGAACCCCCCCTTCAGTCATCTCCTTCCCCGAACCCTGAAACCCCCAAACCCTAACGCCGCCCTAGTTTCCCTTCCACCAAAACCCGGCGGCATGAACGCCGGTGGCCACCTCCCGAACACCCTAAGACCCCCTCACTCTCCTGAACATGGATCTGTTACTCCCTAGCCTCGAATCACTTTCGTTCGTCTCGAATCTTCATTTGAAGATTTGAGTCGAACCCGGATCTATGCCAAACCACCCCATCTTCATACCAGACACCCCCCTGACCTTCCTCGTGACCAAACCAAGCTTGGTTTGGTCCGAATCTACCCACAACTCCCAAAAATCCAGATCTGAAAATCCAGACTTTAGAACACATGCACATGGGGAATCCGGCTAGCCTTAACGGGGGTTTGAGGTCTAATAGACCTTAATCAAGGTGTTCTCATGTGAGAACACCCTGATTAAAGTTTGTTCGGCCTCAAAGGGTCAATGTTGAGTCAGATTTGGTTCAGTTTTGTTTGGACATTTTTTGGTAAGTTTTCTTTTCCTTTTTGTTTTATTCAACTGCTAGTTAAGTTGTCAGCATGTTTCGTTGTGTATGTTTGGTTATTTTCTTTTGTTATTTTCCATTCGGATTTCTTCCATCTATGTTAAAGGCCTTTTATTTGGTCAATTGTCTTCTGTTTGTGTTCTGAATATACCCTGTGATATACGTGCTCATCAATTAGATTAATCGTCAAGCGAGTTTAATTCATATAAGTTCCCAGTGTTTGAACAAATTTGTCTGAAGTCATTCGGGACTCTATACGTGTTGTTTATATGAACGATTGATTGTTATGTGTTACGATTAATATAGTCGAGTCGATATATGTCGTCAATTAGTTTCAATCGTTAATGGTAACAACTTGATTCGTATTGCTTATTTCTGCTGTGATCGTATTTGAGTCTCATTAGGAACTGAATTGTATTGCCTATTGATTTTGTTCAAATCGAATTAAAGAACATCTAGGGGAAAGGTTATAATGGCAGATTCAGACTTTGATTTTAAAACACGATGCCATTTGGTTTAGACCGTGGGCAGCATGTGTATGGTTAGCTTTAAGGAATTAAAATAATTGGACAGCATGTGCTGTCAGATTATATTCCTACTGCCCATACTTTGGTTAAATAAACAAGTGATCAGTACATTTTAACAACAAAAGAGAGAGGGGCTGTCAGGGATTTGATGGGGTTTTTGTTTATTTAAAAGAAGTGAGTGGAAAAACAACGAGGGGGGGGGGCAATTTTGAGTTGTAAAACAGACTGTAAAGTGTTAAGGTTAGGCTATAAAAGAGGCAGACCTTCCATTAGAAAAAAAAGGAGTTCATTTTTGAGTCTTGAGAGATTCTGTGAGTAAGAAAACTGAAAAAGGAAAAACAGGAATAAATTTCAGAACATTGTGAATGAGTATTGTCTAGAAGAAACTGTGTAAGAGTCCAGTTTGATCAGGTTGTCTTTGTGGCTTTGCTTTTTCTGTCGTTTGCCAAGCTTTCTTGTGATCATTGGATTTCTGTTGCTGTTACATTCAACATTCTGGGCTGTTATTTCCTACTCTGTTTTTCTGGGATTGTTTATTTGTTGCTCGACTCCTTGCTGAGCTTCATCATTGTTGGCTGGTCGTTGTTGCTGTGTTGTTGCTGTGTTGTTGCTGTGAATCTGCTGTGCTGTTGTTTGCTGTGTACTATTCAGCTGATCCTTTTCCTTCTTCTTTTGTTCCTCTATACCAGGTACACAACTAATACTGTCCATGTAATTTGAAAGTCGAGCATGAATACAAAAGGGAAGATTTGAAGACATCTATGTCCACATGTAGTTGCTATATAGATGATTATGTAGTGTGTAATGGTTTACAATCTTGTTTGGGTATTGGAGTTGGTCCTTTCATATAGTGAATACAAAAAATGTAGTATGGTTTGATATCATATGTTGGTTAGGTTAACAGACAAAGGGATTGGCAGTATACTAGGCTATGTCTTGAAAATTAGTTGTGTTTTGTAATTAGCATTCTCTTTTAATGCATGTCAAAGAATAAAACTATCCGCCTTAGTTAATTTTCATTCTCTTTTGATAAACTGCCTCGTTATAATTATCAAGCCACACCCTTATAACAATTAGCACAAGTCCGCGCCCCTCAACCTTATGAAGGTCGAGCCCAGGTCAAAACAGACCAAACAGACCCGCCTCGGATAAACAGTGGCCCAGGTCTGGCCCATCCCGCATGAGCTGGATTTGGGCCCATAATGTTCGATCAGCTGTCCGTATGCATGGTCATGTTTCCTTATTCTGTAAAAGCATTTCGGATCCTGCTGTAAATAATCTGCAAGCATGTAAATAATTAAGAGATTTTCTTTTATTTTAGAGACGAACTTAATAGGAAATATAGTCATTATAGGTTTATCCTTTAAAATAAAAATGAGACGAGCCTCGACAAACAAAAATGTAGAAGCTGCGGGGCCCTCTAAATGTATATATTAAATACTTAGATTCCGGGACGGGCCGTTTAGCAAATTTCACGGCCCTTCCCAAAATAATAACACGATAGTCTCTTTAGGTGCGTGTTTAATAATCTACTTTCTTAAAACTTGGGGTGTGCATTTCATGCGACCCAGATCCAAATCCCAAAACATCAAATAAAATATGTTCCAGATTGTGGGTGCATTTCATGTGACGCAGTCCAAGGACATGTTTTAAGCGATGTTCACATCCTTTTGAAATAATAACAATAAAGCGGTAAAAAGTTAAAATTGGCACATTGGTTCATAATGGTATTTAAAATCAGATAAATAAGCCGAATATGACAGTTGAGCGACCGTGCTAGAACCACGGAACTCGGGAATGCCTAACACCTTCTCCCGGGTTAACAGAATTCCTTATCCGGATTTCTGGTGCGCAGACTGTAATATGGAGTCATTCTTTTCCTCGATTTGGGATTAAAATTGGTGACTTGGGACACCCTAAATCTCCCAAGTGGCGACTCTGAAATTAATAAACCAATCCCATTTCGATTGTCCTTTAATTGGAAAAACTCCCTTGCACCCTCTCGGGCGCGAAAAAAGGAGGTGTGACAGCTCTGGCGACTCTGCTGGGGATTGGGACCCAGAACCACTGGTTCAGGGTTAAGAATTCGAGCTTAGAATAATTGTTATTATTTGGCTTTATTTATTATCTGATTTTTACATGTTTGAGCCTAATGTGTTAAATGCTGCTTTTACCGCTTTGATATTTTTGGACTGTATATAAACTGTGCCGAAACCCATATCCTTTCTGAGTCTTCTGAATCATGAAGAAGGGTGTACTTCGTACGACTTCTTTTCTGTATAGTGTCAAATCCCAATTTAGAACGAGGTTCGGACAAGTTGCTAAGCCGGTGAAGCTTCTGTATTCCCGGTACGCTGCCCCCCCTCGGCTCGAGCTGTCCGCTCGGGTAAGCCAGGTCTAGAACAAACACCCAGGTTCTGAACCTAGTATAACAAAGCCACATGCCGGATCCCTAGTAGGAACGTTTATTTGCATCATGTGCATTTGACTTAGGGGACTCAACACAGGGGTTGGGTCCGTCTAGGAATAGCAACCTGAAATAGAAAAGGCCATCCTGATGCATCATACTCACTGCTTGTGCATTTATTTGCTTCAAACATGCATGATGACCGGTTTTGAATGTTGAGAAATTTTTACATAAAAATAAAAATAAAAATATATATATATATATATATATATATAGAAATAAATAAACCAGTTAGTTTATCGCCCGAACTACGCGGGTTTGATTCTCACCGGATGTGAGATACGTAGGCAACCCTCATCGGGTCCAACCCCACCTTTTGCTAAAATAGCTAAAAATCAAAAAATTTAATCTTGTCATAAATAAGTCGGGTGATGTCCAACCCACCTTTTGCTAAAATAGCCAAAAACAAATAAATAAAAAATATATGTCAAATTTTAATTTTGTCATAAAGAAAGTCAGGTGACGCTGTTTTATCAAGACATAGCCGAATGTTCCCGAAAGGGACGCCGGAAGGCTGACTTTGCATAAACAGCCACTTTTGGGTCATTTTTGAGACTTGGTCCAGTTGACCCCCACAGCCTAAAAATCTTCGTCCCCGAGACGTTGAAAGGCCGTGTTTGCAATATTGACTTTTCTCATTTGAAAAACGATAAAAAAGAGTTATAAATAAGTCAGGTGATGCTGTTTTGTCATAAAAAGGGCCGAATGTTCCCGAAAGGGACGCCGGAAGGCTGACTTGGCATAAACAGCCACCTTTGGGTCATTTTGAGATATGGACCCACACAGCCTTATAAATCTTCGTCCCCGAGGCGCTGAAGGGCCGTGTTTACAACGCCAAGTCTTTTATTGTAATTTTTAAAAGAAAAAAAAAATCAAAGAGTCAGCGGTCATGTGAATACCGTCTTTTGTCATAATAAGCCGAGCCAGCTTCGGCCGCGTCTTAAACCGTTCTTGCCGAAATAGCCTTAGAGTATCTTTCAGTTGTCGAAAGGTTATTTTCGTAAAAGAATGGACAAGTTTCAAAGTGTCAAAATAATCCTCCCCGGCCTCAAAATTCATGAGAAAATTGGAAGGGGCCACATTTGCAAAAAATAACCATTTGGTTGCATTTTTCGAACAGAGAAAGGGAGCTGGAATTTTGTTTTAAGTCTACCAATCTTTTGATTAGAACATGCGGGTTGTTTAATTTTCAAGCTGGTGGGTATTCTTTAAATCCTTGAAACCCAGTTTGTTTTAATTAAGTGACTCCGGAAGAATTTCTATGTGTCTTTACTTTGGGGCAGAACTACGCCTGGTCTGATTCACGCGGGGACGTGATACGTAGGCAATCCCCATAAGATTCGACCGCTTTTAATAAATAAAGAAAAGAAAATGTAAATAAAATAAAACGCAGAGTTTCGCAAAATACTTTAAAAGAGACGAATGAACAAGCCGGGATGACGCATGTGGTTTGAAGCAAAGCATGTAGAAACGGTTAACTGCCTAGGTGCATTGCATCCTCTATGTGTTATGATCAAATCTGTTAAGCTCTAACACTAACAAAGTTTGTTGTTGTCTGATATCAGACAGTTAGTTGTTAAAGAATTCTGGCAACACATTCATACCAAACCAGATCCAAAGGACCGGTAGCAACAAGCATGACTACTTCAGAGAATAGTAATGAGGAAGAAAGGCCGATGAGCCAGTTGCTAAAAGAGGCAATGGAAAAGATTGAAAGGATGGGACTAGAGATGCATGCAATGCAGCTAGCCTTGGCCAAAACACAAAAGAGCCCTGAGACACTGGGACACATGCCGGAGTACCCTCACTCTGGCCCTTCCACAAGCCGCCCAAATCCCCTCTATCATCAGGAAAGAAGCCCTCATGATTCCCAAGCTCCACCACCCCATCAACCTCTCCCAACACCCAATATTCCCATTTTTGTGGGACCTGCATCAGCCCCTTTGCAGCAAACGACCAGTGAGCCATTGTTTCAGGCTCACGATACACAATACTATCCCCCTGAGCCTACATTCCATGCACCCGAACCACAGGTTTACAATCCCCATTTGGAAGTACCGGCAGAGGTTGAGAAACCGGTTAAGGCCCCTGAACAGGATGAAGTGTTGAGAAAGTTCAAAAGCCTGGAGCAATCCTTCAGGAACTTGCACGGACTGGGCAATCAAGTCAGCGTGGCATACAAAGATCTGTGCCCTTTCCCAGATGTCCAACTCCCGGCTGGGTTCAAGATGCCCAAGTTTGATTTATATGAAGGACACGGTGATCCCATGGCACATTTGCGGGGATTCTGTAGCAAAATGAGAGGGGCAGGAGGCAAGGATGAGCTTTTGATAGCTTATTTCGGCCAAAGTCTGAGCGGATCTGCACTGGAATGGTATACCAGGCAGGATTTCAGCAGGTGGTACACGTGGGATGACCTGGCGCAGGCTTTTGCAGGTCATTTCCAGTACAATCTGGAGATAGTTCCTGACCGTCTCACGTTATTGAGAACTGGGAAGAAACCCGGGGAAAGTTTTCGCGAGTTCGGGTTCCGCTGGAGAGAACAAGCAGCTAGGGTCGATCCTCCCATGAGAGAGGGAGAGATGGTAGACTATTTTTTGCAGACATTGGATCCAACCTACTTTGGTCACTTGGTGACAACGGTTGGAAAATCTTTCAACGAGGTGGTCAAAATAGGGGTCATGATAGAAGAAGGTTTGAGGTCGGACAAGATCTTAAACTATTCGGCACTTAAGGCCACAACCCAGGCTATTCAAAGCGGCACGGGAGGTGCGCTAAGAAGAAAGAAAGAAGAGGTTGCCACGATCGAGGCAGGCAGTTGGTCCAGGGCTGGCAGGCCGCACTACAACCAACCCAGGCCTCACAGGTCAAACTACCCATACAACCCACCACAAAATTTCTATCCACCTCGAGAACCACATTGTTCCGTACACCAAGCCCAGGTATACACTCAGCCTCCGGTTCGCCCACAATGGCGCGCACCGGCTCCCCAGAACATATATGCACCACCACAAAACACCTACCCTCCACCAAGGGCATATAGAAACCCTTCAGGGGCAGGTTTCCGGGGAAATCCAGATGCTAGGAATGACAGGTTGCGGAAGCAAAGAACCTTCACCGAACTGGGAGAAACTTACACCGCTGTGTTCCACAAGCTGCGGCAATTGGGTTTGGTTAGTCCTGTCCATACTCGGGAACCAAATCCCCCGCCTCAGAATTTGGATCGTTCAATCAGTTGTGAATACTGTTCAGGGATGCTCGGGCACGATACCGAGAAGTGCTGGAAGTTAAGGCATGCCATACAGGATCTTATTGACACCAATAAGATCGAGGTCCAGACACCGGAGGCTCCTAACATCAACCAAAACCCACTGCCAGCGCACCACGAAACTCACATGATTGAGTTGGTGTGTGAGGGAGGAGAATTAAGAAAACCCTCACAAACAGTGATGATGATCCAAGCCGCCCCGAAAGAAGTCTTAACCAGTGGAGGAACGAGTGTACAGTCGCAGGGAGAAGGCGTCAAGCCGGTAGTGATATTGGGGAAGAGCCCGTCCGTCATAGCAAGCAAACCCGAGCCAAGCAAGTTGGTAATACCAGGGATCCTGCCCACACCGGCAGTCATGTTGAAAGGGGTATGTAGAGAACGGGTGACCATAAAGCCGGTGGTCCAACTGCCGATGATTGACAGCAGGGCTGTGCCCTGGAAATATGAAAAGGCAGTGGTGACGTACCAAGGAAAACAGGTGGAAGAAGTCAGTTGTGAAGCGCAAGGGCTGACTCGATCAGGTCGATGTTTTGCTCCGGTGGAGTTAAGAAAAACCAACCCAGTGGCAACCAAGAAGCCAGTGTCAGAAGAAGAGGCTGAAGAATTCCTGAGGAAGATGAAAGTACAAGACTATTCTGTGGTTGAGCAGCTGAGAAAAACACCGGCCCAGATCTCACTATTGTCATTACTCCTCCATTCCGAGGAACATCGTCGGGCCCTGTTAAAGATATTGAACGAGGCCCATGTACCCAGTGAGATTTCTGTAAACCACCTGGAAACCATTGCCAGCAAGATTTTCGAGGTGAACAGAGTGACATTCTCAGATGATGACCTGCCGGTGGAAGGAACGGAGCACAATAAAGCTCTATACCTAGCTGTCAAATGTGAAGACTCGGTGGTAACCCGAGTATTGGTGGATAACGGCTCAAGCGCCAATATTTGTCCATTATCCACCCTGGACCAGTTAAAGATTGACCGTGGAAGAATCCGGGAGAATAGCATCTGTGTCCGGGGGTTTGACGGAAACGGAACAGCCACTGTGGGGGATGTTGTACTTGAACTGACCATTGGCCCGGTCCTGTTTACCATGGAATTCCAGGTATTGGACGCCAAGGTATCTTACAACTTGCTGTTAGGACGACCCTGGATTCATGCAGCTAAAGCGGTGCCTTCCACCCTACATCAGACAGTGAAGTTCGAGTGGGAAAGACAAGAGGTCGTGTTGCACGGCGAGGATACAACATGCACCATGAGCGGAACCATTGTGCCTTTCATAGAGACCACTGATGACAAGGGTCCCTGGGTCTACCAGATTCTCGATACAGGGTCGGCCAACAAAATTTCTGAAGGAGAAATCATCCCGCACCCTAGGGTAGCTGCCGCAACAGTCATGATGGTATCAGAAATGCTGGGTAATGGATTTGTGCCGGGAAAAGGCCTGGGAGTTGAACTTCAAGGGATAGTCCAACCTGTTTCCCTTCCTAAGAATCTGGAAACCTTCGGGTTGGGGTTCAAACCAACCGCAGCAGACAGGAAGGAGGCGCGAAGAATGAAGAAGAAGGTCTGGTTTCTGCCTAAACCAGTGCCACGCCTCTCAAGGTCTTTTGTTAAAGCAAGTGCCAAGGGGTCAGCGATCCCAAAGATTCGAGGACCTTTGATCGGTATAAATGAAGACCTGAATCAGAGTTTTGAGAGGCTATTCGCGGATGTCAGTATGGTGGAAGCTGGAGAAGGTTCCAGCAGAGCAGAGATACAATTTGTGGGGCCTGAGGCCAAGACCAACAATTGGACGGTTACTCCTCTTCCTGTCCGAGGGGAGTCTTGGTAGTAGGCTTTGATTAATGTTTTGTTTGTTTGTTTGTTTGATCGGATTATTCAAGGGTGTAATCCCAATTTTACTTTCGTTTTGTAAAAGTGTGAACCCTTTTTATCCTGCAAATTTAATAAAGTTCTTTTCTTTTGTCCCATTTTAATTTCTTGTTTTGTTCTTTTTCTTTCTGAACAGTTCTCTTTTTACTGGTCCTAATGACATGGCATGCACAGCGGATCTTCGACCTAGTCTAATAAATCAATCTGAATCTGACTCAATGATGCAAGAGGTCGTTTGTGATAATGAATCCGAATGTGACGAAGGGGAAGCCTTCGAAGAAATAAACCGAGAACTGTGCCAATTTGAAGAGAAACCCAAGCCTAACCTAAATGACACTGAGGCTGTGAACCTAGGAGACGCTGATAACATCCAAGAGACCAAAATTAGCATCCACATTGAGCCGAATGTCAAAGCAGAATTGATCGAAACTCTCAGGGAATTCAAAGATGTTTTTGCATGGTCATATGATGATATGCCTGGATTGAGCACCAATTTAGTGGTTCACAAACTACCCACTGACCCGGCATACCCTCCGGTCAAGCAAAAACTAAGGAAATTTAAAACAGAAATGAGTGTAAAGATCAAAGAAGAAGTGATTAAGCAGTTGCAATCGAAGGTCATTCGGGTCACTCGATATCCCGAATGGTTGGCCAATGTGGTACCAGTCCCAAAAAAGGATGGAAAAATCAGGGTGTGCGTGGATTACCGCAACCTCAACAAAGCAAGTCCCAAGGACAATTTTCCGCTACCCAACATTCATATCTTAATCGACAATTGCGCAGGGCGCGAGATTGGATCCTTTGTGGATTGCTATGCAGGTTATCATCAGATCCTAATGGACGAAGAGGATGCTGAGAAGACAGCGTTTATTACGCCATGGGGAACCTACTGCTATCGGGTAATGCCGTTCGGGTTAAAGAACGCTGGGGCAACGTACATGCGAGCAATGACTGCTGTGTTTCATGACATGATACACAAAGAAATAGAGGTGTACGTCGATGATGTGATCATCAAATCTTGGCGTCAGGAGGACCATGTAGCAGACCTAAGGAGATTTTTCCAAAGACTCCGGAGGTATGATATCAAGCTTAACCCGGCCAAATGCGCATTCGGGGTTCCATCAGGAAAGTTGCTAGGATTCATCGTCAGTCGACGGGGGATTGAATTAGACCCATCCAAAATTGAATCCATCCGAGATTTGCCACCGCCAAGGAACAAAACAGAGGTAATGAGTTTGCTAGGTAGACTCAATTACATCAGCAGGTTCATCGCTCAACTCACAGCAACTTGTGAGCCCATATTTCGGCTGCTGAGAAAGGATGCTGCGGTAGGTTGGACAGCAGAGTGTCAGGAAGCTTTCGACCAAATCAAAGGGTATCTGTCTAATCCACCCGTATTGGTCCCACCTAAGCCCGGGAAACCCCTAATTCTTTACCTGACGGTCTTGGAAAATTCATTTGGTTGTGTATTGGGGCAACATGACGACACAGGAAGGAAGGAGCAGGCCATCTACTATCTTAGCAAGAAATTCACAGTGCATGAGGTCAAGTACACTCAACTCGAGAAAACATGCTGCGCCCTGACTTGGGTAGCTCAGAAGTTGAAGCACTACCTGTCTTCATATACTACTTATCTCATATCCCGCTTGGACCCATTGAAGTACATCTTTCAGAAACCTATGCCCACGGGAAGGTTGGCAAAGTGGCAAATTCTGCTCACGGAGTTTGATATCATCTACGTAACGAGGACGGCCATGAAAGCCCAGGCACTGGCAGACCATTTGGCAGAGAATCCCGTTGACGAAAAATACGAGCCCTTAAGAACGTATTTTCCTGACGAAGAGGTGATGCACACGACTGATTTGGAATTACCTGAGGAACCGGGTTGGAAGCTTTTCTTCGATGGAGCTGCAAACGCAAAAGGGGTTGGAATAGGAGCAGTACTCATTTCTGAAACAGGACGGCATTATCCTGTTACGGCTCAACTACGCTTCTATTGCACCAACAATATGGCCGAGTATGAGGCTTGCATTCTGGGTCTGCGCTTGGCTGCTGACATGGATGTCCAAGACGTCTTGGTCTTGGGAGACTCGGACCTCTTGGTACATCAAATTCAGGGTGAATGGGAAACACGAGATCTAAAACTCATACCATACCGACAATGCTTGCATGATCTGAGCAAGCAATTTCGATCGGTGAAGTTCAAACACATCCCGAGAGTTCACAATGAGGTTGCGGATGCCTTAGCCACCTTAGCATCAATGCTGCACCACCCTGACAAAATGTATGTTGATCCTCTACACATCCAGGTCCGTGATCAGCACGCCTACTGCAATGCCATAGAAGAAGAAGCAGATGGCGAACCCTGGTTTCATGATATCAAGGAATACCTCAGAATGGGGATATATCCAGAACATGCCTCTGGAGACCAAAAAAGAGCCCTTCGGCGTTTGTCGAATGGTTTCTTCCTCAGTGGAGGAGTATTGTACAAAAGAACCCCGGATTTGGGATTGTTGAGATGCATAGATGCCAGTCAAGAAATGACGGTTATGGAAGAGGTACATGCGGGAGTTTGCGGACCGCACATGAGCGGATATGTATTGGCAAGAAAGATCCTTCGAACAGGGTGTTATTGGCTCACCATGGAACGCGACTGTATCACTTTTGTGAGGAAATGCCATCAGTGCCAGATACATGGAGATTTGATTCATTCTCCGCCAACAGAGTTACATACGATGTCAGCACCTTGGCCGTTTGTGGCATGGGGCATGGATGTCATTGGGCCCATCGAGCCAGCAGCGTCCAACGGTCATAGGTTCATTCTAGTGACCATTGATTACTTCACCAAATGGGTTGAGGCTAAAACCTTCAAATCAGTAACCAAGAAGGCAGTGGTGGACTTTGTTCACTCCCATATCATCTGCAGATTTGGGATCCCAAAAGTGATCATCACGGATAACGGTGCGAATCTTAATAGCAGCTTGATGAGAGAGGTATGCCAACAATTCAAGATTACACACCGCAATTCCACCCCATATCGTCCCAAGGCGAATGGAGCAGTCGAAGCAGCCAATAAGAATATCAAGAAGATACTGCGAAAAATGGTGGAAGGTTCCAGACAATGGCACGAGAAGTTACCCTTTGCCTTGTTGGGTTACCGCACTACCGTCCGGACTTCCATAGGCACAACTCCTTATTTGTTGGTGTATGGAACTGAGGCCGTGATACCAGCGGAGGTCGAAATTCCGTCCCTCCGAATTGTCGCTGAAGCCGGGATTGATGATGATGAATGGGTCAAGGCTCGATTGGAACAGTTGAGCCTGATAGATGAGAAAAGATTGGCAGCAGTGTGCCATGGTCAGCTGTACCAGAAGAGAATGGCAAGAGCGTATAATAAAAAGGTGCGCCCCAGGAAGTTTGAAGTAGGGCAGCTGGTATTGAAGAAGATCCTCCCACATCAGGTCGAGGCAAAAGGCAAATTCGCCCCAAATTGGCAAGGGCCTTATATCGTGACCAGAGTATTGTCCAACGGTGCTTTGTGTTTGACAGATGTCGAAGGTAGATGTGTCGACATGGCTATCAATTCAGATGCAGTCAAGAGATATTATGCGTAATTTCTTTAATTATGGCAATTTTTGGTTTATTTGTTTGTATTTGGCATTTGTTGAATAATGAGATGACGGAGGCAATTCTTTCTTCTATCCAAACACTTTTAACTCTTGCTTCCCCCTTTGAGCCCTAAGAAATTCTTTCATACCCCTCTTTTGGAATCACTAATGGAAAAGACATGGAAAAAGAGAAAAAGAAAAGAGAAAGAAAATGAAAAAAAAATAAAAAAATGAAAATGATCATAAAGAAATACAAAACCGTGGGAACTACGTTTGACCTGATTCCTCAAAGAGGATACGTAGGCGCCTCACGGCTCGGTCATAGTATGCATCATAGTGAATATAGGATGTATAAGGTACATAACGTGCATAATAGGCACAGCGTGCGTAACGCACATAGCGCAACATAAGTGTAAAAAATAAATTCCCCAAGCAAGAAAACTGGGGCAGAGGTTATGTTTTAAAATCCAACAAAGGTTTGATTCCAAAAGTTGTAGCACATCACCCATCAGATTATTTTCATTTTTCATAGCCTTTCTTTAACTCCGCACCAAAACCAACATCAACGTCCAAAAGACCTCCCGATCAATGTTCAAGAGATGTCGAGTCAGGCGAATAAGACCGAGAATAGTACACCAATCCCCAGCAAAGAAGAGGATCGTAAGACTGGGAATGGATTGATAGTCAAAGGAGTTTCCAGAAGAGAAGGTCGTATCTACAACGCCCTGATTCCTTGAAAGAAATAAAATGAGAGAGTCTTATCGGTGAAAACCTTCACAGGCACCGAGAGGCGATGTAAGACGAGGGATATGAAATGAGAGAGTCTTATTGGTGAAAACCTTCACAGGCACCATAAGGCGCCGGGAGATGAGAGAAAAGAGAGAGTCTCATTAGTGAAAACCCCTCGAAGGGCACTATGAGGCGACGAGACAGATCAGCAAAGCTACCACATTCGAAACGAAATGAACACTCCTTTATCATCCCCAGCAAGTCAAACCATTCGGCAAATCGATTGATACAGATAGACTGGGTCGGGAATCTATGGTGCACGTCATGATCACGGGGACCAGTCATGTCCTCCAGATAAGTTCTTTTGATTGTCTCCTCCCACAAAAAATATTGGTTCAGAAAGATTTTCTCCTTTCCATAGCTTTTATTTCTTTTCCTAAAATGTGTCTTGAAAGGATTTTTCAAAGCTTACTACCAGGAACCAAAGGGGAATTCATCCAATGCAGGATAATACAAACAGTCTTAAAGACCGGTCCCAGGCAATGCAGGGATTCGTGCTCAGAAATTTTGGAAGAAGTAAGCTCCAAAGGGAGTAGTTTCGGGAGTTAGAAGCAGACTCCCACATCATGTGTTTAAAAAGAAAGCAGAAAAGGGGATAAATTGAAAACCAATCCCCAGCAGGCTAGAGACCCCCAACAGGCAACTTTGCCCGCCAACCAATTATGGGGACAAAGAGCAAGAAAAGAGGAAGAGAGAAAAATTGCTCGCCAGAAAGGCACCCTCTACCACCACGATTAAAACTGACCAAATCCTTTTGTCTGTTGCAGGGGAACAGAGGATTGATGAGGGCAGCAAGATGCAACGCCATGGAAGTCACCAAAAACCGGGGCAGAAAATTTTCTGCCGATTGTCGAAAATTTTCTCGGAAGAACGGGGAAACAATTTCAATACACTTTAAGTTCTAGGTCGCCCACCAGTATAATGCGGGAATACTTTTAAGTTCTAGGTCGCCCACCAGTATAATGCGGGAATACATTTAAGTTCTAGGTCGCCCACCAGTATAATGCGGGAATACATTTAAGTTCTAGGTCGCCCACCAGTATAATGCGGGAATACTTTCAAGTTCTAGGTCGCCCACCAGTATAATGCGGGAATACTTTTAAGTTCTAGGTCGCCCACCAGTATAATGCGGGAATACTTTCAAGTTCTAGGTCGCCCACCAGTATAATGCGGGAATACTTTTAAGTTCTAGGTCGCCCACCAGTATAATGCGGGAATACTTTTAAGTTCTAGGTCGCCCACCAGTATAATGCGGGAATACATTTAAGTTCTAGGTCGCCCACCAGTATAATGCGGGAATACATTTAAGTTCTAGGTCGCCCACCAGTATAATGCGGGAATACATTTAAGTTCTAGGTCGCCCACCAGTATAATGCGGGAATACATTTTAAGTTCTAGGTCGCCCACCAGTATAATGCGGGAATACATTTAAGTTCTAGGTCGCCCACCAGTATAATGCGGGAATACATTTTAAGTTCTAGGTCGCCCACCAGTATAATGCGGGAATACATTTAAGTTCTAGGTCGCCCACCAGTATAATGCGGGAATACATTTTAAGTTCTAGGTCGCCCACCAGTATAATGCGGGAATACATTTAAGTTCTAGGTCGCCCACCAGTATAATGCGGGAATACATTTTAAGTTCTAGGTCGCCCACCAGTATAATGCGGGAATACATTTAAGTTCTAGGTCGCCCACCAGTATAATGCGGGAATACATTTTAAGTTCTAGGTCGCCCACCAGTATAATGCGGGAATACATTTAAGTTCTAGGTCGCCCACCAGTATAATGCGGGAATACATTTTAAGTTCTAGGTCGCCCACCAGTATAATGCGGGAATACATTTAAGTTCTAGGTCGCCCACCAGTATAATGCGGGAATACATTTAAGTTCTAGGTCGCCCACCAGTATAATGCGGGAATACATTTAAGTTCTAGGTCGCCCACCAGTATAATGCGGGAATACATTTAAGTTCTAGGTCGCCCACCAGTATAATGCGGGAATACATTTAAGTTCTAGGTCGCCCACCAGTATAATGCGGGAATACATTTAAGTTCTAGGCCGCCCACCAGTATAATGCGGGAATACTTTCAAGTTCTAGGTCGCCCACCAGTATAATGCGGGAATACTTTTAAGTTCTAGGTCGCCCACCAGTATAATGCGGGAATACATTTTAAAGTTCTAGGTCGCCCACCAGTATAATGCGGGAATACATTTAAGTTCTAGGTCGCCCACCAGTATAATGCGGGAATACATTTAAGTTCTAGGTCGCCCACCAGTATAATGCGGGAATACATTTAAGTTCTAGGTCGCCCACCAGTATAATGCGGGAATACATTTAAGTTCTAGGTCGCCCACCAATATAATGCGGGAATACATTTTAAGTTCTAGGTCGCCCACCAGTATAATGCGGGAATACATTTTAAGTTCTAGGTCGCCCACCAGTATAATGCGGGAATACATTTAAGTTCTAGGTCGCCCACCAGTATAATGCGGGAATACATTTTAAGTTCTAGGTCGCCCACCAGTATAATGCGGGAATACATTTAAGTTCTAGGTCGCCCACCAGTATAATGCGGGAATACATTTTAAGTTCTAGGTCGCCCACCAGTATAATGCGGGAATACATTTAAGTTCTAGGTCGCCCACCAGTATAATGCGGGAATACATTTAAGTTCTAGGTCGCCCACCAGTATAATGCGGGAATACATTTAAGTTCTAGGTCGCCCACCAGTATAATGCGGGAATACATTTAAGTTCTAGGTCACCCACCAGTATAATGCGGGAATACATTTAAGTTCTAGGTCGCCCACCAGTATAATGCGGGAATACATTTAAGTTCTAGGTCGCCCACCAGTATAATGCGGGAATACTTTTAAGTTCTAGGTCGCCCACCAGTATAATGCGGGAATACTTTTAGCTCTAGAGTTCGGAATCAGTAGCCCCACCTGAAGAAGGAAGGTTGCAACAGAGATCCCCAAGCAGGAAACAATAAAATCCCCAGAAGAAGACGATTGCAAAGGCAAGCGCGCAATTCAAAAGGAAAAAAGGAACGCATCTCAAAAGAAGCAGTTTGGGAACGTTGTAGCATGCCCAGTATGACGATGCTGATGAAGAAACATACCACTGAAGAAACCATTGGAAGATTTAAAGAAGAAATCCGTATCCCCAGCGGATCAAGCAAAGTGATGAAAACTGGCATTCAAACGTCAGCAAAGGACCAACATCATCTCCCAAAGTCACAAGATAAAGGCATCGGAGGAAAGCGTTAGCCGACAAGAAAGCAAGGCAACAAGAACAAGTTGAAGATGGATGAGATTTCAGGATCCTCAGTTTAGCTTAGCTTCTTGTTTTCCTTTTAGAGCAATGTAATAGGGAGATCGGTTGAGCCGTAGCATCCTACAGCAGCATACAACAGCGCACAACAACAGCAAACACTACAGTCACACGGTAGTCCCAGCTACCAAAGATTTCCCGAACTACATTGACCTGATTCCTGTTCAGCCCAGGATATGTAGGAAACCTCTGAAGCAAAGGTTCGGTCAAATCTTTTTCAAAAAATGCTTCACACGGAGTATTCGGACGGGCAAAAATCGCTCGCTTTATCTTTGCGCGAAAACCCTTCGTGTCTTCGGGCAAAGAGGGGCAGCTGTAAGCACGTGATTTTTGCTTTACGAGCAATCGCTCCAAAAGAAAATAAAAATAGTGACAAATGATTTCGCTGTACAATTTTTCGAGTTTTCCGTGACATGTGTTGTTAGTCATTTATGGGTTTGTCCATTTTACATCTAGTCATTACCAAACAAAAATACAAAATGCCTGTCGTTAAAAGAAAATTCAAAAAAATATATGTATGTGTGCATCGTTCGTTCTAAGCTGTGATCTAACCATTTTTTTATTATTTTTATTTTTATTTTTTATTGTCCATTTATGTGTGTTTATCGTTGTGGGTGTCACTCAATATGTGTGTAGGTTTATTTTAATTTTTATATTGTTTTAGGAATTTTTGTTTAAATTGAAAAAAAAAAGGAGAAAAGGAAAATCCGATTTGGGCCCCGAAACAAGGCCCAAAACCAAAGTACTGATCCAGTCCAAACCCAGCCTGCCTAAGCACGGACTCAAACGACGTCGTATCGGCGTCCCCATTTGAAGCCGTTGATCTGATTCAAAGGAACGGTCCAGATCAGGCTGTCCAACTCACCTCAACGACGCCGTTTCAGGCAAGTTGATCTGAGCCGTCCAACCTCATTGATCCAACGGTCCCTGGCTCCCTCATGACCCGACCTATTTAGCCGGTTTAACCCAACCCCTCACCTAAACCAAAACGACCCCGTTCCCATACCAAACGACCCCGTCCTGTTACCCACCAATAGATCTAAGCCGTTCAGATCACTTGATCTAACGGCTCCAATCTCTCTTCCCCTTCCATATATAAACTTGACCCTTTACCCCGCACCCCCTATCCGAACCCCCCTTCAGTCATCTCCTTCCCCGAACCCTGAAACCCCCAAACCCTAACGCCGCCCTAGTTTCCCTTCCACCAAAACCCGGCGGCATGAACGCCGGTGGCCACCTCCCGAACACCCTAAGACCCCCTCACTCTCCTGAACATGGATCTGTTACTCCCTAGCCTCGAATCACTTTCGTTCGTCTCGAATCTTCATTTGAAGATTTGAGTCGAACCCGGATCTATGCCAAACCACCCCATCTTCATACCAGACACCCCCCTGACCTTCCTCGTGACCAAACCAAGCTTGGTTTGGTCCGAATCTACCCACAACTCCCAAAAATCCAGATCTGAAAATCCAGACTTTAGAACACATGCACATGGGGAATCCGGCTAGCCTTAACGGGGGTTTGAGGTCTAATAGACCTTAATCAAGGTGTTCTCATGTGAGAACACCCTGATTAAAGTTTGTTCGGCCTCAAAGGGTCAATGTTGAGTCAGATTTGGTTCAGTTTTGTTTGGACATTTTTTGGTAAGTTTTCTTTTCCTTTTTGTTTTATTCAACTGCTAGTTAAGTTGTCAGCATGTTTCGTTGTGTATGTTTGGTTATTTTCTTTTGTTATTTTCCATTCGGATTTCTTCCATCTATGTTAAAGGCCTTTTATTTGGTCAATTGTCTTCTGTTTGTGTTTCTGAATATACCCTGTGATATACGTGCTCATCAATTAGATTAATCGTCAAGCGAGTTTAATTCATATAAGTTCCCAGTGTTTGAACAAATTTGTCTGAAGTCATTCGGGACTCTATACGTGTTGTTTATATGAACGATTGATTGTTATGTGTTACGATTAATATAGTCGAGTCGATATATGTCGTCAATTAGTTTCAATCGTTAATGGTAACAACTTGATTCGTATTGCTTATTTCTGCTGTGATCGTATTTGAGTCTCATTAGGAACTGAATTGTATTGCCTATTGATTTTGTTCAAATCGAATTAAAGAACATCTAGGGGAAAGGTTATAATGGCAGATTCAGGCTTTGATTTTAAAACACGATGCCATTTGGTTTAGACCGTGGGCAGCATGTGTATGGTTAGCTTTAAGGAATTAAAATAATTGGACAACATGTGCTGTCAGATTATATTCCTACTGCCCATACTTTGGTTAAATAAACAAGTGATCAGTACATTTTAACAACAAAAGAGAGAGGGGCTGTCAGGGATTTGATGGGGGTTTTGTTTATTTAAAAGAAGTGAGTGGAAAAACAACGAGGGGGGGGGGCAATTTTGAGTTGTAAAACAGACTGTAAAGTGTTAAGGTTAGGCTATAAAAGAGGCAGACCTTCCATTAGAAAAAAAAGGAGTTCATTTTTGAGTCTTGAGAGATTCTGTGAGTAAGAAAACTGAAAAAGGAAAAACAGGAATAAATTTCAGAACATTGTGAATGAGTATTGTCTAGAAGAAACTGTGTAAGAGTCCAGTTTGATCAGGTTGTCTTTGTGGCTTTGCTTTTTCTGTCGTTTGCCAAGCTCTTTTGTGATCATTGGATTTCTGTTGCTGTTACATTCAACATTCTGGGCTGTTATTTCCTACTCTGTTTTTCTGGGATTGTTTATTTGTTGCTCGACTCCTTGCTGAGCTTCATCATTGTTGGCTGGTCGTTGTTGCTGTGTTGTTGCTGTGAATCTGCTGTGCTGTTGTTTGCTGTGTACTATTCAGCTGATCCTTTTCCTTCTTCTTTTGTTCCTCTATACCAGGTACACAACTAATACTGTCCATGTAATTTGAAAGTCGAGCATGAATACAAAAGGGAAGATTTGAAGACATCTATGTCCACATGTAGTTGCTATATAGATGATTATGTAGTGTGTAATGGTTTACAATCTTGTTTGGGTATTGGAGTTGGTCCTTTCATATAGTGAATACAAAAAATGTAGTATGGTTTAATATCATATGTTGGTTAGGTTAACAGACAAAGGGATTGGCAGTATACTAGGCTATGTCTTGAAAATTAGTTGTGTTTTGTAATTAGCATTCTCTTTTAATGCATGTCAAAGAATAAAACTATCCGCCTTAGTTAATTTTCATTCTCTTTTGATAAACTGCCTCGTTATAATTATCAAGCCACACCCTTATAACAATTAGCACAAGTCCGCGCCCCTCAACCTTATGAAGGTCGAGCCCAGGTCAAAACAGACCAAACAGACCCGCCTCGGATAAACAGTGGCCCAGGTCTGGCCCATCCCGCATGAGCTGGATTTGGGCCCATAATGTTCGATCAGCTGTCCGTATGCATGGTCATGTTTCCTTATTCTGTAAAAGCATTTCGGATCCTGCTGTAAATAATCTGCAAGCATGTAAATAATTAAGAGATTTTCTTTTATTTTAGAGACGAACTTAATAGGAAATATAGTCATTATAGGTTTATCCTTTAAAATAAAAATGAGACGAGCCTCGACAAACAAAAATGTAGAAGCTGCGGGGCCCTCTAAATGTATATATTAAATACTTAGATTCCGGGACGGGCCGTTTAGCAAATTTCACGGCCCTTCCCAAAATAATAACACGATAGTCTCTTTAGGTGCGTGTTTAATAATCTACTTTCTTAAAACTTGGGGTGTGCATTTCATGCGACCCAGATCCAAATCCCAAAACATCAAATAAAATATGTTCCAGATTGTGGGTGCATTTCATGTGACGCAGTCCAAGGACATGTTTTAAGCGATGTTCACATCCTTTTGAAATAATAACAATAAAGCGGTAAAAAGTTAAAATTGGCACATTGGTTCATAATGGTATTTAAAATCAGATAAATAAGCCGAATATGACAGTTGAGCGACCGTGCTAGAACCACGGAACTCGGGAATGCCTAACACCTTCTCCCGGGTTAACAGAATTCCTTATCCGGATTTCTGGTGCGCAGACTGTAATATGGAGTCATTCTTTTCCTCGATTCGGGATTAAAATTGGTGACTTGGGACACCCTAAATCTCCCAAGTGGCGACTCTGAAATTAATAAACCAATCCCATTTCGATTGTCCTTTAATTGGAAAAACTCCCCTGCGCCCCGCGGGCGCGGAAAAAGGAGGTGTGACAGCTCTGGCGACTCTGCTGGGGATTGGGACCCAGAACCACTGGTTCAGGGTTAAGAATTCGAGCTTAGAATAATTGTTATTATTTGGCTTTATTTATTATCTGATTTTTACATGTTTGAGCCTAATGTGTTAAATGCTGCTTTTACCGCTTTGATATTTTTGGACTGTATATAAACTGTGCCGAAACCCATATCCTTTCTGAGTCTTCTGAATCATGAAGAAGGGTGTACTTCGTACGACTTCTTTTCTGTATAGTGTCAAATCCCAATTTAGAACGAGGTTCGGACAAGTTGCTAAGCCGGTGAAGCTTCTGTATTCCCGGTACGCTGCCCCCCTCGGCTCGAGCTGTCCGCTCGGGTAAGCCAGGTCTAGAACAAACACCCAGGTTCTGAACCTAGTATAACAAAGCCACATGCCGGATCCCTAGTAGGAACGTTTATTTGCATCATGTGCATTTGACTTAGGGGACTCAACACAGGGGTTGGGTCCGTCTAGGAATAGCAACCTGAAATAGAAAAGGCCATCCTGATGCATCCTACTCACTGCTTGTGCATTTATTTGCTTCAAACATGCATGATGACCGGTTTTGAATGTTGAGAAATTTTTACATAAAAAAAAAATAAAATAAAAATATATATATAGAAATAAATAAACCAGTTAGTTTATCGCCCGAACTACGCGGGTTTTACTCTACCGAGCCACGCTATAGTTGGCCGGGTACGGCACCTATTGTGCAACCACTGATCAGTTGGGTTTTACCGAGCTCCACGTGGCCGGGTACGATTCTACCGAGCCTATTATGGCCGGGTACGATATGATGATGATGATGCCCACAGAGGCGAATGCTTTAAAGGTTTATGTATTTATACATATGTATCATGCATTTCATGTAAGTAGCCCTCAGAGGTACTAAGATGTTACAGGTTGTATATTCTCTATCCTTGCTTACATTACTGATCGTATTTATGGTTCCTTGCCTTACATACTCAGTACTTTATTCGTACTGACGTCCTTTTATTTGTGGACGCTGCATGTCGTGCTGCAGGTCCTGATAGACAGGCAGGTGCAGCTCCCCCACCACAGTAGACTGTCCAGTTCAGCGGTGATTGGCGAGATCCCTTCTCCGGACTTGCCTTGGTCTTGGTATGCAATTTTTGTTATAGACATTATGGGTATGTCGGGGCCCTGTTCCGGCTATGTTGCAACACTTATGTTCTTTTAGAGGCTCATAGACAGGTGTCGGCTCATGTATAGTTTGGTATGCCTTGTCGGCTAGTTTTTGTTGTATAGTCTTTCATAGTAGCGTGGTAGCTCATACCTTATATGTAGTTTCTTGATTGTCTGGTCATCCCCTGCTATGTATGTTCATGCCGTCATATTTTATTGCTGGTTGTCCATGATCTAGGTCTACCATTTATATTGATCTCTTTAGCCTTAAAAGATAATAATGAAGGTTAGATGAAATGTACGTTGGTGCTCGGCAAGTGTGGTCGGATGCTAGTCATGACCCTTCAGTTTGGGTCGTGACATATTATGCAATTGAATTGAATAGATTTGGGCCATTTGGAGTCGAGTACTCCTGGCAAGAACGTGGTTTCGGGTTGATTTTGAGCCGGTTCGAGGTAAATGGCTTGCCTAACCTTGTGTGGGGGACATTCTCCTTAGGATTTGGTATTGTGGTAATTGAAATGCCTTATACATAAGGTGACAAGTGCGTACTTGTGCTAATTGTTGAAAAACATGTTTTCACTAAAGTAGCTTTAATTGTGTTTTCTTTTCCTACTTACTCTACTTGAAATTTAAGTATGTTGTTAGCTTAGAAAAGCATGTTTAATCGACTTAATTGCTTTATTGCTTAAACTGCCTTAGTTGTATTATATGAAGCATGATAGGTTAGAATTACCTGTTTTACTTGGTATGAAATTGAGCTTAATTGAGTATTCTTTGTGTTGTTGCTGTGTGTTTTACTTTGGGACTACGGGACGACATCCCTGGAGATCCCCTGCACGTATTTATGATTTGAGCTGAGGTGCGGGATACCGAGAGATCCCTAGCACGTATATTGAGGATACCAAGAGATCTTCAGGATACCAAGAGATCCCTAGCATATATTGAGGATACCAAGAGATTCCTAGTATGTATTAAGGATACCAAGAGATCCTCGGGATACCACGAGATACCTGGCACATATTGAGGGTACTAAGAGATCCTCGGGATAGTGACAGATCCCCGGTTATAAGCTTTGTGAAGAGTGGTATTCCTTGTGATTGTTTTTGCCTCTGTTTCAGTTGTTGTTATCCTTATTATCCTGTATTAATTCTTATTGTTATCTTTCAACTGTATTGCTTTATCATATACTGTCATACCTTATGTTTCATTTAATCTCAGTAGGGCCCTAACCTTCCTCGTCACTACCCGACTGAGGTTAGGCATGGCACTTATTGAGTACTGCTGTGGTGTACTCATGCCTTTTCTGTACATGTTTTTCATGTGCAGATCCAGGTACCTCCACTTAGACTTATCACGCTTGAGACGAGGCGCTTGTAGAGACTCCAAGGTATATCTACCGCATCCGTAGACCGAGGAGTCCCTTTCTACTCTCCCTTTTAAGTATTAGCGCTTATGTATTTTCTTTCCTTTGTTAGATATTCTAGAGTTAGATACTTGTAGACATTCAAAGGCTTGTGATCATGAGATTCCGGGTTTTGGGAAATGTATTTAGTTTTTGAGAGTTGATATTGTGTATGCCAAGCGGCATTTTTAAACATTGTTTATTTCACTTTTTCAGTTTTTATTATTTCTTTCGCAAATTGGTTTATTTTCCGCATTGTTAGGCTTACCTAGTCGTAGATACTAGGTGTCGTCACGATGGTTCACGGAGGGCGAACTAGAGTCGTGACAAGTTGGTATCAGAGCTCTAGGTTCATAGGAGTCATGAATCACAAGCCGATTTATTAGAGTCTCGTTGATCGGTACAGATACGTCTCTACTTATTTATGAGAGGTTATGTAATTGTTAGGAAAATTCCACTTCATTTGATTTCCTTGTCGTGTGAGATTTTGATATCACAATTCTGAACTCTTATCTTCTATTCTCTCATAGATGGTGAGGACACATGCTACCTAAGATGATCAGGCACCCGCGCCCCCTATTGCAGCCGTTAGAGGCCGGGGCCGGGGTAGAGGTCGAGGACACGCACGTGGTGCAGCCAGAGCACCTACACGAGCTGCCATCGAGGTACCACCAGCAGTTCCAGCTGGAGTCCAAGCACCTGATACACCTACTGCTACTACTACTTCAGCACTTCAGGAGACTCTAGCACAGTTCATGAGCATGTACACCACTTTGGCTCAGGCAGGGTTGCTTTCCCTTGCTGCAGCTACATTTCAGGCCAGGGGAAGAGCACAGACTCCCACCACCCATACTTCTGAGCAGCGAGTGCATGTTGAGCAGGTTCTAGAGATTATTCCTGTACAACCTGCAGTCCGAGATCAGCCCGAGGACATGGCAGCAGTTTCCGAGGATGAGCCAGTTGAGGCTTGAGAGGTTCAAGAAGTACAAGCCTCCTGTATTCATTGGTCTAGCATTGGATGATGCTCTGGGATTTCTAGATGAGTGTTACCGTATTCTCCGTACCATGGGTATATCAAGATCGAGTGGGGTTTCCTTCACTACTTTCCAGCTTCGAGGAGCCGCCTATGAGTGGTGGCGCACCTATGAGTTAGACAGTCCGGATGAGGCTACTTCACTGACTTGGACTCAATTTTCAGATCTGTTCCTAAGAGAGTATGTTCCTCAGAGCCTCAGGGATGCATGGCGTGCAGAGTTTGAGCATTTGGGCCAGGGTGCTGTGACTGTCTCAGAGTATGTTGTCCGTTACACTAGTTTGGCTAGACATGCACCAACCTTGGTTTCTATTGTTCGCGAGAGGGTTCGCCAGTTTATTGAGGGGCTTATTCCCAGCATCAGGTCTAGCATGGCTCGTGAGTTGGAGATGGATATTTCTTATCAGCAGGTGGTGAGCATTGCTAGGAGGATTGAGGGTATGCATACTAGAGAGAGAGAGGAGAGGGAGGCCAATAGGTCTCGAGAGTCAGACCATTATTCTGGTGCCTGTGCCCCAGCTGCAGGACGTCATGGTAAGGGTTATATGAGTCACCCTGTTCATTCAGCTCTTCCAGCAGCCAGTGGTATTCTAGTTCCTCCTAGACCATAGGAGCCTTATTATGCACCTCTGGTATCTAGCGCGTTTCCTGCGCGGGGTGCTTTCAGAGGTCAGTCCAGCAGACCTAGCCCGAGCCAGTCACAGCCGCCACGTCCTCCCAGAGCTTGTTTCGAGTATGGTGAGACACGCCATATGGTAAGGGATTGCCTTAGACTTGGGAGGAGTGCGCCTCCACAGACTTCTCAGCTACAACGCGCCCCGCAGAGTTCTCAAGCTATGGTTACAGCTCCAGTTGCTACCCCACCTACTCAGCCAGCTTGAGGTGTAGGTCGGGGAGGTAGAGTTTGCCCTAGAGGGGGAGGCTAGGCCCGATACTATGCCCTTCTTGCCCGTACCGAGGCTATTACCTCCGATTCTGTCATCAAAGGTATTATACTGGTTTGTCATAGAGATGCATCGGTTCTATTCGATCCAGGCTCCACTTACCCTTATGTGTCTTCTTATTTTTCCCCGCATTTGGGTGTACCTCGAGATTCTTTGAGTTTCCCTATTTATGTTTCTACTCTTGTAGGAGATTCTCTTATTGTGGACCGCATTTATCGGTCGTGTTTGGTTGCTCTTAGTGATTTTGAGACCAGAGCCAATTTATTGTTACTCAGCATGGTAGATTTTGATATTATCTTGGGCATGGAATGGTTGTCGCCCCATTATGCTATTCTTGATTGTCATGCCAAAATCCTGATGTTGGCTATGCTAGGTGTACTGCGTGTTGAGTGGAGGGGTTAGATCACACTCCCAGTAGAGCTATTTCTTTCCTTAAGGCTCAGCGAATGGTTGAGAAGGGGTGTGACGCGTATTTAGCTTATGTGAGAGATGTCAGTATTGATACCCCTTCAGTTGATTCAGTCCCAATATTACGGGATTTTCTTGATGTGTTTCCAGTTGATCTTCCGAGCATGCCATCCGATAGAGATATTGATTTTGGCATTGATCTGTTGCCGGGCACTCAGCCCATTTCTATTCTTCCGTATCGTATGGCTCCTTATGAATTAAAGGAGTTAAAGGATCAGTTGCAGGAATTGCTTGATAAGGATTTTATTCGGCCCAGTGTATCACCTTGGGGTGCTCTTGTCTTTTTTGGTGAAGAAAAAGGATGGTTCTATGCGTATGTGTATTGATTATTGCTAGTTGAACAAAGTTACAGTGAAGAACCGTTATTGTTTGCCTCGTATTGATGATCTGTTTGACCAGCTTCAGGGTGAACGAGTGTTTTCTAAGATTGACTTGCACTCAATTTACCGTCAGTTGAAGATTCGGGAGCTAGATATCCCAAAAACTGCTTTCAGGACTCGGTATGGTCATTGCGAGTTCCTTGTTATGTCATTTGGGCTGACCAATGCCCCAGGAGCCTTTATGTATTTGATGTACAGTGTGTTCCAGCCATATCTTGACTCGTTCGCTATTGTCTTTATTGATGACATTCTGGTGTATTCTCGGAGTCGGGAAGATCACGAGTATCACCTGAGGATTGTGCTTTAGACTTTGAGAGAGAAGAAGTTATATGCTAAGTTCTCGAAATGTGAGTTTTGGTCGGATTCCGTGGCATTTTTAGGTCACATGGTATCGAGTGAGGGTATTCGGGTGGATCCGAAGAAAGTAGAGGCAATGCAGAGTTGGCCTAGACCATCCTCAACTACAGAGATCTGCAGTTTTCTGGGCTTGGCAGGTTATTACCGTCATTTTGTGGAGGGGTTTTCATCGATTGTAGCCCCTATGACCAGACTGACCCAGAAGGGTGCTCCATTCCAGTGGACAGAAGAGTGTGAGGCGAGCTTTTAGAAGCTCAAGACAGCTTTGACCACAGCCCCAATTTTGATACTGCCTACAGGTTTGGGGTCTTACACTATCTATTGTGATGCCTCGAGGATTGGACTTGGAGCGATTTTGATGCAGGACGGTAGGGTGATTGCCTACGCGTCCAGATAGTTGAAGGTGCATGAGAAGAATTGCCATGTTCATGATCTCGAGCTAGCTGCCATTGTTCACGCCCTGAAGATATGACATCATTATTTGTATGGTGTCCCTTGTGAGATTTATACTGATCATCGGAGCTTGCATCACTTGTTCAAGCAAAAGGATCTAAATTTGCGCCAGATGAGGTGGTTAGAGTTGCTTAAGGACTATGATATCACTATTTTGTATCACCCGGGCAAGTCCAATGTGATAGCCGATGCCTTGAGTCGCCGGCTAGAGAGTTTGGGGAGTTTGGCTTATTTACCAGCATCGGAGAGGCCTATGGCGATGGATGTTTAGTCCTTAGCCAGCCAGTTTGTGAGATTGGATCTTTCGGAGCCCAATCGGGTTCTAGCTTACGTCGTTTCTCGGTCTTGCTTATTTGATCATATAAGGGAGTGTCAGTATGATGACCCTCATTTGCTTGTCCTCAAGGACATGATTCAGCATGGTGATGCAAGAGATGTGACTATTGGTGATGACGGGGTATTGAGGATGTAAGGTCGGATTTGTGTACACAATGTTGATGGGCTTTGGGAGTTGATTCTAGAGGAGGCCCATAGTTCGCGGTATTCCATTCATCCGGGTGCCGCGAAAATGTATTAGGATATAAGGCAACACTATTGGTAGAGGCGGATGAAGAAAGATATAGTTGGATTTGTAGCTCGGTGCCTCAATTGTCAGCAGGTGAAGTATGAACACCAAAGACTGGGTGGGTTGCTTCAGCAGATAGAGATTCCGGAGTAGAAGTGGGAGCGGATCACCATGGACTTTGTGGTTGGGCTCCCACAGACTTTGAGAAAGTTCGATGCCATTTGAGTGATTGTGGATCGGCTGACCAAGTCCGCACACTTCATTCCTGTGTGTACTACTTATTCTTCGCAGTGGTTGGCGGAGATTTATATCCGGGAGATTGTTCGTCTGCATGATATCCTAGTTTTTATCATTTCGGACAGGGGTACTCAGTTCACATCACGGTTCTTGAGGGTCGTTCAGCATGAGTCGGGTACTCGGGTAGAGTTGAGTACATCATTAACCCTTAGATGGACGGATAGTCCGAACACACTATTCAGATTCTTGAGGATATGCTCCGTGCATGTGTGATTGAATTTGGAGGGTCTTGGGATCAGTTCTTGCCACTGGCGAAGTTTTCTTACAACAACAACTATCAGTCCAGCATTCAGATGGCACCGTATGAGGCTTTATATGGTAGGCGGTGTAGATCCTCGGCGGGTTGGTTTGATCCGGGTGAGGCCAGATTATTGGGCACAGATTTGGTTCAGGATGTTTTGGCGAAGGTTAAGGTGATTCAGGATAGACTCCGTACAGCCTAGTCCAGACAGAAGAGTTACGCGGACCGGAAGGTTCGTGATGTTTCCTATATGGTTGGAGAGCAGGATCTGCTTCGCGTTTTGCCTATGAAGGGCGTTATGAGATTTGGGAAGAAGGGGAAGTTGAGTCCGAGGTTTATTAACCCTTTTGAGATATTGAGGCGTGTTGGGGATGTCGCTTATGAGCTTGCCTTACCTCCCAGCTTGGCAGGAGTTCATACGGTATTTCATGTTTCTATGCTCCGGAGGTATCACGAGGATCCGTCTCACGTGTTAGATTTCAGTTCAGTCCAGCTGGACAAGGATCTATCTTATGTTGATGAGCCAATGGAAATATTGGACGGGCAGGTTAGAAAGCTGAGGTCAAAGAACGTTGTATCAGTGAAGATTTAGTGGCGGGGTCAGCCAGTTGAGGAGGCGACCAGGGAGACCGAGCATGATATGCATAACCATTACCCTAATCTTTTCACTACTTCAGGTATGTCTCTATGCTCGTTCGAGGACGAACGAATGTTTAAGTGCGGGAGGATGTAACGACCCGGCCGGTCATTTTAAGAATTAACGCCCCGATCCCTATTAACTGCTTTTTCCATGTTTGTTTCTGCTATTTTGATTTACCGGGATGCTTGGCTTTGAGTTATGGAGAGTTTTGGGACACTTAGTCCCTAAATGAGAGCTTAAGTTTTGAAAATTTGATCGTAATTGGAACAGTGTAAAGACGGCCTCAGAATGGAATTTCGATGGTTTCGTTAGCTCCGTTGGGTGATTTCGGGTTTAGGAGCGTGTTCAGATTGTGTTTTGGAGGTCCGTAGCCAATTTAGGCTGGCAATGCCGAAAGTTGAATTTTTGAAGTTTCCGGTTCGATAGTGAGATTTTGATCCGAGGGTCGGAATGGAATTCTGGAAGTTGGAGTAGCTCTGTAGTGTTGAATGTGACGTGTGTGCAAAATTTCAGGTCATTCGGACGAGGTTTAATAGACTTTTTGATCGAAAGCATAATTTGAGAGTTTTTGGAATTCTTAGGCTTGAATCCGATGTAAAATTGGTGTTTTGATGTTGTTTTGAGCGTTCGAAGCTTGGAACAAGTTTGAATGATGTTTTAGGATTGGTTGGCATGTTTGGTTGAGGTCCTAGGGGCCTCGGGTGTGTTTCGGGTGCCCAACGGGATATTTTGGAACTTAGAGAAATTGCAGAAAATTGCAGCTGCCCAGTTCTGGTTTCCTTCTTCGCGTTCGCGAGTAGGGTCTCGCGTTCGCGAAGAGGAGCTGGGGCTGGGGGAGTTTTAATGCTTCGCGTTCGTGAATGTTCGCCCGCGTTAGCGAAGTTGGAAGAGATGTTGCATCGCGTTTGCGGCCTGGGAATCGCATTCGCGATGAAGGAAGTGGACCTAAGCGAAGTTGTACTTCGCGAACGCGAGGGTCCTTCCGCATTCGTGAAGAAGGAATATCTGGGCAGTATTTAAATAGCCAATTCGCGACCCTTCTTCATTTTTCCACCAATTTTGAACGGTATTGAAGCTTTTGAGGGAGATATTTTAGGAAACCAAAGGGGAATCACTTGTAGGTAACATTTTTGACTTCATAACTCGTTTATATGTGATTAAAGGTCTAATTAGTGGTGAAAAATTAGGAAAAATCAGTGCAAAATGGGTAATTACGGCTTGATATTTAGAAACCTTAAAATGGGGTATTTGAGGGGTCAATTGAACTTTGATTTCAGTGTTCTTGATATGTATAGCCTCGTGAGAGTACGAGGATTCTGAAAATGTAAATTTTACCCGATTTTGAGACATAGGCCCGAGGGGCATTTTGGTCATTTTACCTAATTTCGCGTATTAGCTTAGAATTTGTTGTGGAATCAGTTACTTGAAGTGTTATTTACATTATGCAATTGAATTGAATAGATTTGGGCCATTTGGAGTCAAGTACTCGTGGCAAGAACGTGGTATCAGGTTGATTTTGAGCCGGTTCGAGGTAAGTGGCTTGCCTAATCTTGTGTGGAGGACATTCCCCTCAGGATTTGGTATTGTGGTAATTGAAATTCCTTGTACATGAGGTGACGAGTGCATACTTGTGCTAATTGTTGAAAAACCTATTTTCACTAAAGTAGCTTTAATTGTGTTTTCCTTTCCTGCTTACTCTACTTGAAATTTAAGCCTGTTGTTAGCTTAGAAAAGCATGATTAATCGACTTAATTGCTTTATTGCTTAAACTGCCTTAGTTGTATTATGTGAAGAATGATAGGTTAGAATTACCTGTTTTACTTGGTACGAAATTGAGCTTAATTGAGTATTCTTTGTGTTGTTGCTGTGTGTTTTACTTTGGGACTACGGTACGGCATCCCGGGAGCTCCCCTGCACGTCTTTATGATTTGAGCTGAGGTGCGATATACCGAGAGATCCCTAGCACGTATATTGAGGATACCAAGAGATCCTCGGGATACCAAGAGATCCCTAACATATATTGAGGATACCAAGAGATCCTCAGGATACCAAGAGATCCCTAGTATGTATTGAGGATACCAAGAGATCCTCGGGATACCAAGAGATCCCTCGCACATATTGAGGGTACTAAGAGATCTACGGGATACTGAGAGATCCCCGGTTATTAGCTTTGTAAAGAGTGGTATTCCTTGTGATTGTTTTTGCCTCTATTTCAGTTGTTGTTATCCTTATTATCCTGTATTAATTTTTATTGTTATCTTTCAACTGTACTGCTTTATCATATACTGTCATACCTTATGTTTCATTTAATCTCAGTAGGGCCATAACCTTACTTGTCACTACCCGACTGAGGTTAGGCATGACAATTATTGAGTGCCGCTGTGGTGTACTCATGCCCTTTCTGTACATGTTTTTCATGTGCAGATCCAGGTACCTCCACTCAGACTTATCACGCTTGAGACGAGGTGCTTGTAGAGACTTTGAGGTATATCTGTCGCGCCCGCAGACCGAAGAGTCCCTTTATACTCTCCCTTTTAAGTATTAGCCCTTCTGTATTTTCTTTCCTTTGTTAGATATTCTGGAGTTAGATACTTGTAGACATTCATAGGCTTGTGATCATGAGATTCTGGGTTTTGAAAAATGTATTTAGTTTTCGAGAGTTGTTATTGTGTATGCCGAGCGGTATTTTTAAACACTGTTTTGTTTTACTATTTCGGTTTTTATTATTTTTTTCACAAATTGGTTTATTTTCTGCATTGTTACGCTTACCTAGTCGTAGAGACTAGGTACCATCACGATGGTTCACGGAGGGCGAATCGGGGTCGTGACACTATCACGATCCGAAATCCCAATCATGGGGTTGTGATGATGCTTAGCACCGAATGTCAGGCAAGCCAACGTAAACATATAATATAAAAAGAAAAGCAGTGGATATCTAATAACTGATTAAAGTCATAACATAAACCTTTCCAAGATCTAGCGTCACAAGTACACGAGCAACTAGGTTCAGCTAAATACAAGGGTTTAAAGGAAATACAACTCTGTTCGAATGAAATGGAAACAATACAATAAAATAGGAAAGTGACTTCTAAGGCATGTGAACGTGACGCAGCTTTACCTCGAGTCACTGACTGGTATCTGCTGGCAGTGGAGTTGGGTATTAAAACAAAAGATGATTTGAGCTTAAAAATATTACTATTTTGCTTTCATTAATTGTATGATAGGAGCATGATTAGGCCGACTACACTTGGATAGGCAAGCCTTAGGATTTTGTTAGTTTTGAGGCGAGAGGTCGTTCCCTTAGTTAAATTTATCCGGGGAATGCCCCGAAGGATTTGTATATATTTTTATCCGGGGTATGACCCATAGTATCATGTAAATAGAGGCCGTGGTTGTACTCATACTATACTCTGCACTTAATTGTGTAGATCTAGATATTAGACTAGTCATCAGTAGCCGAGGCTGATAGTTGAGTTGATCATTGAGAGACGAGGTAGAGCTGCATTTCGACCACAGTCTTAGCGTCTCTTTTCTTATGTACTGTTGTCTTTATTTCAGACAGTATTGTATTTGGCCATCTCAAACTTGTATTTTTGTATTAGTGCTCTTGAGTCAGTATTTACCAGTTCTGGGGGATTTTATCATGTATTGCAATATTTTGTTATATTTGAAGGCTCCAGACTAATATCATTTTATTAATTCTATTATTTTGTTTCGTCTTGTTATATTTGGTTTGCCTAGCAAGTGTTATAGGAACCATCTTGCCCAAATTGCTATTTTGGGCCGTGGCAAGTTGGTATTCGAGCCCTAGATTTATAGGTTATACGAGTCATGATCAATTTTAGCAGAATCTTGCGGATCAATACTGAGAAGTCTGTACTTATCTTCGAGAGGCTACTGAATTGTTAGGAAACAAAACTTCACTTTCTTGCATTCTTTTCTTGCAGATTTGTTATTTTCGAAGTTTGAGCCTTGACTCTTCTATTCTCTCATAGATGGTGAGGACACGTGCATCCAAATCAGGCGGACGGGCACCAGTACCACCAGTTACAATCGCGATAGGTCGGGGCCACGGTAGAGGTCGAGTTGGGGCTCGCACTACATCGAGGATAGAACCGATGGAGTCACTAGTCGCTCTAGTAGAGGAGTAGGTCCCTGATACTGCTGATCCAGAGGGCCAGCGCAGGCACCAGCGGTATCTATTGTTATCCCTGATTTTCAGAAGGCTTTGACTCAGATTTTGAGTGTGTGTACATGCTTGGTGTCATGACCCAAATCGATGGGTCACGATGGATACCCGGTACCTTACTCAACCGAGTACCAACGTAATGTATCTTTCATATCATTCTATCATAGGTAAATGAAACATAGTAAAGCATGAGGGAATACAAACTTATACATATGAAGTACGGGCCTATAAGGCCGACATGATTCTTTATATACTCGAAACCTAGGCCGACAAGGCCATACAAGTATCCGTATATATGACATCTGTCTACAAGCCTCTAAAAATACATAATATCATAAAAGTCGAGACAGGGTCCCGCCATACCAATCAATACATGTACTAATCATACTGACCAAAGAAGCAACTCCGGAGCAAATAGAGCGCACCAACACCTTCCGCTGAGCTGATAGCCTACTTGGAGGACTCTCGACCTGTCTATCAGGACCTACGGGTATGAAACGCAGCATCCCTAGGCAAAAGGGACGTCGGTACGAATAATGTACCTAGTATGTAAGGCACATAAATAAGTACATAACATACATATAGAGTAAATGACTCAACCTGTAAGTCTGGATAACTCTGTAAAATAATTATAGTGTCATGCATATGTGTATGAATGTCATGTCGTGCATAGGTACATATTTCATAACATCATCAGGCCTTTGAGGGTATCCCATCATATCATCTCGGCTACTAAGGGCAAAATCATCAATGTATACCAACTGATCAGGTGGTGGTTCGTGTATATATATATATATTCCATCTGGTCATGAGTCAATGTGCATGTATAAATGCATGAAATGCATATGAAATACGTTAATAAAATCTCTCAGTACGTCATAAGACCATTATACCTTAATTGTCGTCACATGTATCATGCTTTCAAGCATGAGCAGGGACTAAGATAGCGGAAAACAAAAAAACCAATTGCTGGCAGGTATAGAAATAAACTATGTTTTTAATCTCTATGTGTAGCCTTGATGTTAACACACACAAATATATAATTTGTCAGGTAAAACAAAAGATGAAATGTTTCTGCTAGAATTTGAGAAAAATCTGAAGTACAGACTTGAAAATCTTAGATCAATGAGTATTCTTTTTGTGGCCAACATATGGATTCATCTGCCATAGGATGGTTATAGCAGTTGTTTCATCTCGAGCATTTTAGTTGTATGGCAGTAAACATCCTAATGGTACCAATGGTGGCATGTCAATTGTGCTTTAATTCACTGGTAAGTGCGACCAAACTTTGACCAAATGAAATAAACTTTATCAGGTTACGTATTTTTGATACTTATAAACAGATGATAGAATAATATGACATAGGGGATCAAGAACGTAAGCATCTCTAATATTCTATGAATAGAGTCATGTATGCAAATTGTGCATTTGTTCATTTCGTTTGTGTCGTATAGATCGTGCCAAAAGAAAGAAGGAATAGCCTTAACATATCTGGAGTAGGAAAAAATCCGTATAATATTCTTGAAAAAGGTTGCACCGTACTCCTTTAGAATCGTAAAATCTCACGTTGCTAAAGTGCTAGGAAATCTCGTTGGAATTTTTTTGTTTCATTAAATCTCGTTGAGATCTTGATGGATTGAAGCTAACGCCCATTGTGATATTACTTACTTACTACATATAAGTTTGCTGAAGAAGATAAATGTTGCCTTTTAAGACTTTGTAAAGGATTCCTATACGTTACTTTGCAAAACAACTTTATATCCATTTTTTTTAAAAGAATGAGACACTAATGACTAAGCCTTCCAAAGTTGATGACTAAGCCAACATAAATTAAGTTGCTTCCACGTTAATCCAACATAGATTAAGAGTCATCCAACATTATTGATCTCTTTTTGCTTTGGTCTTTATCCAAAGACTTCGATTAATCCATCACTAATTATTAATGAACTAGGTAATGTCCCATTATCCAATAATTAACTAATTATCCATATAATTAAAAATTATTTCCACTTACTTAAAATACTACTCACTTCTCACATACCTTATACACCTTACTATCATGGTCATGTGGTACCTTATATGGCACTAGTCCATAAATACCGGGTATTTTAGCTCAGGCCATATTTTATCCCAAATTGTCAAACTTCGACGAAATTCACTTTCTTCGACTTGCTTACCCTCTCACCTTCACGAACTTACTCATCACTTGTTTGAAATAGCATAATGCTTATAATCTCATTCCCAAACTTACGTCGATTAACTTACGACAAAACTTTAACATACGAAAATATGGTATGTAACATCTCATTTCCGAGCTTCCATCAATTTATTTATGGCGTCATTTCATGTACGGAAATATGCGGTGTAACACTTGGCTTAGGCGGTTTCGATGCCAGTTGCACTAGATACCTCACAAGTTGGGGGAGGAGCCTAGACTCCTACTGCCTGTACTCTAGAGCAACTAGCTTAGGGTCATCAAACCCCAGGGTTGTTACCAGTGCAGCCAGTTATTGCTGCTCGGGCCAAGGTTAGTCCACCTATGACTGATGCAGAGCGGATGAGGTTAGATAGATTTAGGAAGCTTGATCCTCCCAAGTTCAGCGGAGGGGAGTCAGAGGATGCTCAGGATTTTCTGGACCGACGTCATCAAATTCTTCGCACAGCAGGTATTATAGGTATCAGTGGAGTTACTTTCACTATTTTTCAACTATCAGGGGCAACCTATAGATGGTGGCGAGATTATGAGTTATGTAGGCCAGCTGGTGCAATGCCACTTACATGGCATGCGTTCTAAATTCTCTTCTTAGAGAAGTTTATCCGACAGACTTGCCGAGAGGAGTTGTGTAGGGAATTTGAGCATCTACGGAGGGTATGACTATGACCTAGTAGAGATAAGGTTTGCAGATTTGGCATGTTATGCTATGTGGTTGGTTACCCCTGAGAGGAGAGTATTAGGAGTTTTGTTGATGGCCTAAATTATGGTTTACGTTACAACATAACTTGAGAGGTTGTGACGGATGCTAGGCCGGGTGGTCGAGATTTCTAGACACTTGAAGCAGGTCCGCATGCTTGAGTGAGAGGAGCGGGAGGCCAAGAGGCCTCATGGTTTAGGTGGTTTCAGTAGTGCCTCATCTGGAGGCCAGTCACATTACAACAAAGGTCGTCTTCTTAGGCCCGCTCAGGCAGCTCGTCATGTTTCTCGTGGTTCTTTCGTTAGCCACAATTCATACAGTGCTTGCCCAATTTAGTCATCATTCAATATACTGCCAGCACAGAGTTCTTGCTGTGCTCTATCTATATAGGTTTCCTCACGTAGTTACTCAAATTTTCAAGGTTAGCAGCTTCGTCGGAGGAGGGGTTGATTTAAGTGCGGGGACTTGAGTCATCTCAAGAGGGATTATCCAGATTGCTGAGCATGGTTCCACAGCAGAGATCGCATCCTATGATATTAGCACGAGTAGCTACACCACCCGTACAACCAACTAGGGGTGGGGCTCAAGCAGTTCGAGGTCGCCCTAGAGGTCGAGGTAGATCAGGTAGTAATCAGGCCAGTTGTAATGTATTTCCAGCCAGGCTATAGGCAGTTGCTTCCGACGCCATGGTAACAGGTATTGTTTCAGTGTGCCATAGGGATGCTTTAGTGTTATTTGAATCTGGTTCCACTTATTCATATGTGTCATCATACTTTGTTCGTTATTTGGATATGCCTCGCAATTTTGTAGCTATGCATGTTCATGTATCTATACCGATGGGTGATTTTATTATGGTGGATCATGTATATTGGTCATGTGTGGTGACTATTGGAGGTTTTGATACCAGAGTTGATCTTTTACTACTTAGTATGGTTTATTTTGATGTGATTTTAGTCATGAATTGGTTGTTGCCATATCATGCTATTCTGGATTGTCATGCTAAGACTGTGACGTTAGCGATGCCGGTGTTCCTGAGGTTGGAGTGGAGGGGCTCCCCGGAACATGTTCCCAGTAGAGTGATTTTATATTTAAAGGCTTAGAGAATGATTGAGAAGGAGTTTTGACATATCTGGCCTTCATGAGGGACGTTAGTGCTGATACTCCTATCGTTAAGTTAGTTCCGGTAGTGAGGGACTTCCCATATGTGTATCATGCAGACCTACCAGGTATGCCACCCGAAAGGGATATTGATTTTGGTATTGACCTGGTGCCAGGCACTCAATCCATCTCTACTCCACCATATCGCATGACACCCATGGAGTTGAAGGAATTAAAGGAACAATTGCAGGAGTTACTTGATAAGGGCTTCATCAGTCCTTGTGTTTCACGTTATGGTGCACCGATTCTATTTGTGAAGAAGAAAGATGGTACTAGTGTGACTACAGGTAGTTGAACAAGGTTACTATTAAGAACAAGTACCCATTACAACGCATTGAAGACTTATTTGATCAACTTCATGGTTCTTGAGCGTTCTTGAAGATTGATTTGAGGTCGGGGTATCATCAGTTGAAGATCCGGGATTCAAATATTTCAAAGACGGCTTTTAGGACCCGCTATTGTCATTATGGGTTTCTAGTGATGTCTTTTGGGGCTGACCAATGCCCCAACAACTTTCATGCACTTGATGAATAGCGTGTTCAAGCCATAACTTTATTCCTTCATCATAGTATTCATTGATGATATATTGGTGTATTAATGCAACTAGGAGGATCATGAGCAACATTTGAGGATCGTGCTCCAAACATTGAGGGAGAAGAAGCTATATGCTAAATTCTCCAAGTGTGAGTTTTGGCTTGATACGGTGGCATTTTTGGGCACATGGTGTCTCGTGAGGGGATTAAGGTATATCCAAAGAAGATTGAAGTAGTTTAGAGTTGGCCCGAACTGTCTTCTGCTACTAAGATCCGGGGTTTTGTTGGTTTGGCCGATATATCGCCATTTTATAAAGGATTTTTCGTCCATTGCTACACCTTTGGCTAGATTGACCCATAAGGGTGCCCCATTCAGGTGGTTTGATGAGTGTTAGAGAGCTTTCAGAAGCTCAAGATTACCTTGACTACAGATCCAGTTCTCGCTTTGCCTTTGGGATCGAGTTCTTATATAGTTTATTGTGATGTTTCACGGATTGGTATTAGATGCATGTTGATGCATGTGGGTAGGGTTATTGCCTATGTGTATATAGTGAAATCGGAGGGTCCAATTTCTCGTCATCAAGGCACCTCAAGAAAACCATCTCGAAGTCTCGAGGCTACAAGGCCATGGTCGAGTTTCCTCCCTCGAGGTTCGTCAAAGCTCATTCTTGGGACAACATTGACCATGGCTACGGTAGAAATGGGGAGTTCCCAAGGCATATGGCAAGGACTGACAGAGCCTAGTGAGCTACTCTAGACCCGAATCAGGGTGTGATCTAGCTATCCCATCTTCACTTCTTTGTCATTAATGTATTTTGTACTATGTTGGGATTCCCCTCCTATATAAAGGGGATACTTGTCATTTTGTAAACTCCTGTTGCTTCAGCTGCTCCACACGAAATATACAAGAAACATTCTCTTTGCTCTCTAACATATTCCTTTGATATTATTGCTTTCATTTATAATCTTCATTGTTGTTCATCATTTATTGCTATCATTGGCCATAAAGAGCCTTCGTTAATTTTATTATAACTGTTAGCCACACTCCAACCCCCCTCGATAGCTCCCAGTCGAGCTCTGGAATTGACCTCGAGGCCCCCGAATCGACAAGCTCGAGGGTCCGATTGTTAGCCTATCGGTTTGATTGTCACCCTATTCTTAACTTTTATTTTGTTTTTAAGTCTCACACACATAGCATCAACTGCTTAACAACCAGCATAAAAATAGATCATGTATTTTTAAAGTCCCATAATCAAATTTAATTGTTATTACCATTTTCATGGTAAACAGTTTGGCGCCCATCATAGGGCTAACAATAATAGTGATTATTTTCTTGCTGGTTTAGCTACACAACCCAAGTTGTCTTTCACGCTTTTTCTTGTCCAAGATCTTCGATTTTAGGTCAAAATGTCCGATTCAACTAACAATAATCTGGAGAACCGCAGAGAGAATGGCGTAGATGTTCCAGGCGCTGGCGTACCACTGCAGAACCCTGAGAACGCGCCAGAACCGACCCTTGCGGACGCGGTTGTTGATACCCAATTTTTCCCTATGTATTTTTATACTCAAAATACTTTCAAAATAGCATATGTATGTATATGCAAGTATGCCCAAAGGCTTTGGTATTTTCCCAAATTTTTAAAGATTTTTAAAACCAATTTATGGCCTATTTTGCACTATAAAAAACCAATAATTATTCCCAAAAAACTTGTCATTTTGGAGAATAATTTATTTTATTCTCGAATTTACACAAAATATAATTTACATGATTTTTTCATAATTTTACAAGTCCATTTGGTATTTTAAACTAAAATTGCATGAAATTGCAATTTTAGCCTATTTCTCGATTTAATAGCATTCGTAGTCACAAAATCATTTCTAATATTTTTAAATTAATACTTATGCATTTCTTATTAACTATGTATTTTTAATTTGATTTTAAACACTATTTACTATTTTTATAAAATCAAAACGGGGAAAATTGGCTATATAAATTGCAGTCCCTTTTTATTTCAATTGTAGCCCAAATTGCACCCTCAATTTCAACCCCAACCCGTATTCTTAGATTACACGACCCATAACCAATTAATTTACCCGATCCAGCCTTGATCTGATCTGAGCCGTTGATCAAATGAGATCAACGACCCAGATTCTATTTCCCAAATTAAATTAAACGACCCCCCCTTTGACCCCTCATTTTCTCATAGAGACCGGTCTCTCTCTTGGTCTCTTCGTCTCCTCCTTCTCTCTAGAACCCTCTGGTTCCCTCCTCCTTCTCCGACGAGCTTCATCGCCTCTCCGGCCATGCTCCGTCCTCACTTCTCTCGACCACCAGTCGCCATGGAGCTGTGTCTCGCTGATCTTCTCTAAGTTTTGAGGCTCCAAAGACTTCCACCATGCAAGATGGTCACTGGAAGCCTTGCTTGGCTTATCTCCGGCCTTTTTCTCCGATGGTTTTCAGTCCGATGGCACTATGAACGCCATTATTAACGAGTTTCACAGCCAGGTTCCTTACCTCACCGATCTATTGCAAAAAACCCTAATTTCCTCCTAAGTCTCTCGATCTCTATCTTTTTAAAGCATTTTAACTTATCCTTTTGTGTTTTACACTACCTTCTGCCTAATTCTCAAATTTTAAACGTTTTGTTCTTTTCTCAAAAGCTAGGGTTTCCGAACCCCTTTCAAAAATCACTATATCTTCTGCTTCTTTTTGAGTATTATGTGCTTATGCATGTATTATTTGTTTATGTTTGTGTTATGAGCTTGTTTGTGTGGTTTTCTGGTTAATCCGAGTTCCATGCTTTAAGTTTCTATTAGGGCTCCTGTCTTGTGTTGAAACTGTGATCTTCTCGCTTAGTGTTCTCTGATTTTCACACCTATTGTGTTTATAGGTCTAATTGTTATTCTAAATAATTCTGTGCATCTCTTTGAATCCCTGATTATCCGTATATGATTTCCTTGGAGATGCTCCACTGATTTAAATTGTTTCCTTGATTGTGACACGCTTTCCTTACTTAAGGATGATTCCCTGTGATTTTCCATCTCACCCGTGTTTTTCCTTAACTAATTGCTTTCAAAATCAGTCTGTTTATATGCACACTATATGCTTATTTACTTTCCTTACTTGTAATTATGTTGTACCTTCCTTATTTGATGCATTTTTCTTTACCGTTTGAGCTGTGACTCCCTAATTGAAGGCAATTCGAGTTTTAATTGATTCTAATAGGTTTTCTTTCTATAATTATAATCAGTCTATATGTGTTACCTTATTTTTCACTTATTTGAAGACTATATATACTCTACCCTCTCTTTAGCATAGGAGGGAATCATTTTCTGAACTCTCTCTTACACAAAAGAAGTAATTCAGTACTCTCTCTTTGTTTCACACAATCTCTCTCCCCTTGTGACTACTGGCTGCTCAACTAGCTTGAAACTCAGGCTGAGTTTCAGGCTGCTTCATTGTTCCATTGCTCTTTATATTGCTGCTCACTTCACTACTATCGCTGCACACTCTCTATATTGCTTCTCACTTCACCACTTTGCATATTATAACTCACTACTGTCATGCATTACTTTGCCTTCAACTGGTATGTCTCCTATTTGATTTACAACTTCAAAACAATATGTTTTCTATGGGTATTGCACTTCCTTTTGTTTCTCGTATGTTTCTACTTATGCTTTTGTTGTTCTTGCTGCAATTAGCATGCTTCTATGTTGATTAACATGACTATCTTAATCTGGCATGACCATTACTCCCCTTATATGTCTCATGCATGTCTTTCCTTATCCCCTAACCCCAGTGTAGTTATCAGCTTGAAGTTCTGACCTCTTTGGTTGAAACCTGCCTGATTGTTTAAGTGCTGAAGTGCTTCTCTTTGATGTTTGTGTAACTGTGTTCTCACTCGTGAATTACTTGTCCCCTTCTCCTTTGCCCCTGCTTGTGCTTACCTGACATTGTATCTTCTGTTTCAAACTGCTTTTCAATTCAATCTTTTGAAACTCCATCACTATCTCACTACTCTTAGAAGTTTAGGGTCAGCCACCTTAGTGTAAGCATTGCTTTGGGTACCTTGAGTACCCACTAAACTTTGATGCACAAGGCTGGTAATTCCACACTTACACTTGTCTTGTTAATTTGTTTTGGGTGCATGGTATTGGCCAAGGGTCCCAATGGGCCTTTAGGGAGCTTTGCCGCACCCAAACCTTGGTAAAGGTTGTGAAACTCGAAAGAAGTGAGGATTGGAGACTTGGGCCTGGTTGAAGGCTCCCTATAGAATAGCTTCTTATTTTTCTACTCTTCGCTACTGTAATCTGATTACTTCGTCTGTAATCACTTGTAATGAATAATTGGGGCTATAGTGAAATTGGGTGGGATTATGCATGCTTGGTTAATAGGTAGAGAACATGTCTATAGGGTTTTACTTATTTGTGCAATAGATATCCTGCATAGGACATGCATCTCACACGATTAGAAATCCTGTTTTAGGCTTTTTTTACTTTCAGCTCGTTATCATACTCACTTTGTAATCACGATTAATTAACAACCTGTTATACAAATTGCTACTGCATTTAGGGACCATGTTTTAGGAGCTTTATGTGCATTAGACATCATGTTACTTAGGATCTTCGTTTGAGTTGCAATTGTTGAACGCCTCACTAATTTGTCTAATTTAACAACATAAGTCTGATGAACTATGCCTCCTCTCCTTAAAACTGGATTAATATGCACGCTCACCTTTCAAGTAGGCAATACATACGATGCCTAGGCAAGCTTTAGGCCTAATAAAATTAATTGATTTTGTTTTGCCAGTTTTCAGACTACTCCGTCTCTTTCTTAAAACTACTGAACTCCATTCCTTGTTTGCCTCGCTGAGGATTACTCTGATTCTGTTAAAACTCCAGTCCCATTTTGACATACTCTCGGAATCATGCATATGTTTTATCATGTCTTCTACTGGGTTGTTGCTTGTCCAGAATCGTGCTATTTTACTACATCATTACTATATTTTGAAAGTGTTTCAATATGTCTTTTACTAATTCCTAAACTATTATATACCTACTGCCATTTTTTAGTTATACTTCTGAAAATTTCGATCAAACTTTTTGATTTCTGCCAAAACCTATCTTTAATATTCCTGCTTTTAACTCTCATTTCTTTATACCTTAAATGTGATTGAGACGTGCTAATTATATGTCTATCCGTGGAGGGACATTTGAGCCTCTTACATGCCTTTATGTGATCCCTTACATGAAGTCTTATTTGTTTTGTATGTCGCATAGTATTTTGACCTTTAAACCTAAGGGTTCAACCTAGTTCTTACCTTATAGGAATAATGGTCCTAAATACCCTCTAGGACTTATAGGACGGGACGGGTAATAGCGCGCAATAAGCTCTCGCGACCAATCCACACGTTTAATTAACCTTTACGGGGCGGGAAGGGTAGAATATGGAGATGATGACGGTGCGCTAATATCTCGTGCGAGAATGATTGCTGGGTATTGCACCAAACTGATTCATATTATATTTAAACCTAGGACCCCTTTTCTCCTTCTTTAATTATTGATGTTTTCTTAAATTAATGTTTCTTCAACTATGCTTTCTCCTTTTAAAATCACTTGTGTCTTTCTTCTTTCAAAAATTTTCAACTTGTTATGTGCAAACTTTGCTTGTTTATTCCTACTCTTCTTAAAGTCATAATTAAGCACGGTCGGGAACCACACTAGTGGATCTTGAGGGGTGCCTAACACCTTCCCCTCGAGATAATCTCAAGCCCTTACCCGAACTCTGGTTTATCTTTCAAAATCCTCTTTTTTTTAAAGTGTCCTAATGCACTATAACCATTAGGTGGCGACTCTTCAAATTCCATAACCCGATTCCTCGAAAGGGAATAAGAGTTGTTTTGTCCATAATGTCTTAAACCCGATTTCGCCTTCTTTTAGGAGGGAAAAAGGGGGGCGTCGACAGCGGTCTCATGCGACGTCCAGCATATCGACATAAGCTCCCACACTGATAGGAGCGTGCACCAAGGGGATCCACAAGAAGCTCAGAAAACCCCAACCAGGGAAGAACGTGAGGTTAGCCTTCATGTTATTTTTGAAATGTTGCCGGCACAACAACTGGCTATTGCTCAGCTCCAAAGTCACCAGAAAACTCCTAGCATGGTAGCACCTGGGGCAGCTCCCCCAATCGAATAGGTACTGGAGAGAAAGAGCAAGAACTGGTCGATGATCGATCCCATCATCGTAAAAATGCTCGAGGGCCTCACCAAGAGGATCGAATCGGGCGATAAAATGATAGAAGCCAACGATAAGAAGGTCGAGACCTACAACTCCAAGGTCGACCAAATTCCAGGCGCATCCCCGATCCTAAAAGGTGTGAATTCAAAGAAGTTCATACAAAGGCCGTTCCCAGAGGAAGCAGCTCCGAAACCCATTCCAAAGAAGTTCAGAATGCCAGACCTTTCGAAATACAACGGAACCTCGGATCCCAACGAGCATGTCACCGCCTACACCTGTGCGGTAAAGGGAAACGACATAAGGGACGACGAAATCGAGTCTGTCTTGCTAAAAAGGTCCGGGGAAACACTCTCGAAGGGGGCCATGATGTGGTATCATAACCTAACTCCTAACTCCATAGACTCATTTTGCCATGCTGACAGACTCCTTCATAAAGGCACATGCTGGTGCCATCAAATTAGCAACAAAGAAATCTGACGTGTTCAAGATCAAGCAAAGGGAGAGGAAATGCTGCGAGAGTTCGTATCTCGATTTCAAATGGAACGAATGGAACTACCGCTAGTCTCCGACAATTGGGTAGTGCAAGCCTTCACTCAAGGTCTGAATGAATGAAGCTCGGTGGCTTCAAAGCAGCTGAAATAGAATTTGGTCGAGTATCCACTGTGACCTGGTCGGACACTGACAACCAATACCAGTCGAAGATCAGGGTCGAAGACGACCAGCTAAGAGCCCCCTCGGGCTCAGTATATCCAAGCAGGCTCTTGGCGAAGGAGCCAAAGCCAAATAAAGAAAGATATTAGCCGTACATCAAAGACAGAAGGAACGCCCCGAGGCACAACCCACCTCGCAACGATCGAAGGATAGACCGAGGACAGAATCCTCGGGGACTCATCAACAGAGCCAGATTCGATAGGAACGCGGGGCCAGCAGAGGCACCTCACTTATCGGAATAAAACTTCAACATGGATGCATCAGACATCGTGTTCGCCATCAGTAAAATCAGAGACGCTAGGAGGCCTAGACATGTACAATCGGATCCTTTACAAAGGAACTATAACTTAGTATGTGAATTTCACAACACGCACGGACACAGAACCGAGGATTGCCGGCAACTCCAGGAGGAAGTGACCTGGTTGCTCGACAATGGTCATCTTCAGGAATTCCTCAGCGACCAAGCCAAAAATCAGTTTCGAGAAAGGGAAACAACCAAAAATAACAAAGCAGACGAGTCGCAACATGTCATCCACATGATCTTTTGAGACAACCGCCACTATCTGAAGCACCAAAGTCCCCTCCAGCAGAGGTACTAAGAAATAAATCAATGATAAGATAGCAACCATGAGACACACCCTCGGGTGTATCCGAATAAAGGACCGTATCGCGTCCTCCAAGTGAATACCAAGGATCAAGAGCGCCATCACCACTGAGGTATTTCACGAATACCAGTGTGGACTATGTGTATACAGTGAAATCGGAGGGTCTAATTACTCATCATTGAGGCACCTCAAGAAGATCATCTCAAAGTCTCTAGGCTACAAGGTAATGGTCGAGTTTCCTCCCTTGAGGTTCATCGAGGCTCATTCTTAGGACAACGTTGATCGCGGCTACGGTATAAATGGGGAGTTCCCAAGGCATATGACAAGGACTGACAAAGCCTAGTGAGCTGCTCTAGACCCAAATCAGGGTGTCATCTAGCCGTCCCATCTTCACTTCTTTGTCTTTAATGTATTTTGTACTATGTTGGGATTCCCCTCCTATATAAAGGGGATCCTTGTCATTTTGTAAACTCCTGTTGCTTCAACTGCTCCACACGAAATATAAAAGAAACATTCTCTTTGCTCTCTAACATATTCCTTTGATATTATTGCTTTCATTTATTATCTTCATTATTGTTCATCATTTATTGCTTATCATTGGCCATAAAAAGCCTCCGTTAATTTTATTATAACTATTACCCACACTCCAACGCCCCTCAATAGCTCCCAGTCGAGCTCCAAAATTGACCTCGAGGCCCCCAAATCGACAAGCTCGAGGCCCTGATTGTTAGCCTATCGGTTTTATTATCACCCTATTCTTAACTCTCATTTCATTTCTAAGTCTCACACACATAGCATCAACTGCTTAACAACCAGCATAAAAATAGATCACATATTTTTAGAGTCCCATAATCAAATTTAATTGTTATTACCATTTTCATGGTAAACACTATGCTTTGCTTTAGTTAAAGACATATAAGAAGAACTACCATATACATGATTTGGAGTTAACAACCATTGTCACGCTTTGAAGATCTAGAGGTACTATCTCTACGATATGTTGTGTGAGGTGTTCAGAGATCACATGAGTCTACAACACTTATTCAAGCAAAAGGATATGAACTTGAGGCAACAGTTGTGGTTAAAGCTATAAAAGGATTATGATTTCACCATTTTTTATCATCCAGGGAAGGCCAATGTGGTGGCCGATGCATTAAGTAGGAAGACTGAGAGCTTGAGAAGTCTTGCTTCATTCCAGTTGTGGAGAGACCATTAACATTGGATGTTCAGGCTTTGTCCAATCGGTTTGCGAGGTTGGATATTTCGGAGCCTAGCCAGAATCTTACTTGCATGGTTTCACGGTCTTTTTTGTTCGAGCACATCAAGGCGCGTTAGTATAATGATCCCCACTTGTTTGTATTGAAGGACACGGTGCATCATGGTGATGCTAAAGAGGTTACTATTAGAGATGATAGGGTATTGAGTATATAGGGTCGGATCTGTGTTCCAAATATGGATGGGTTACGAGAGTTGATACTTGAGGAGGCCCACAACTTGTGGTATTCCATTCATCCGGGTGTTGCGAAGATATATCAGGATTTGAGGCAGCACTATTGGTGGTGGAGAATAAAGAAAGATATTTTTTAGTATGTGGCTCGTGTTTAAACTGTCAGCAGGTGAAGTACGAGCATCAACGACCCGATGGTTTGCTTCAAAGGCTTGATATTTCGGAGTGGAAGTGGGAGCGTTCACAATGGATTTTGTAGTTGTGCTTCCACAGACCTTGAAGAAATTTGATGCAATATGGGTTATTGTGAACACTTCATTCTAGTTGTGACTACCTTCTCTTCAGAGCAGCTGGCTCAGATTTATATTCGTGAGATTGTTATCCATGGTGTGCCCGTGTCTATTAACTCATATCGGGGTATACAGTTCACATCACATTTTTGGAAAGCAGTGCAGTGAGAGTTGGGTATACAGGTAGAGATGAGTACATCATTCCATCCCTAGACGGACAGGCAGTCCTAGCGCACTATTCATATATTGGAGGACATGTTACGTGCCTGTGTTATTGATTTTGGGGGTTCATAGGATTAGTTCCTACTACTCATAGAGTTCTCCTATAATAACAACTATCAGTCTTGTATCCATATGGGTCCTTACGAGGCCTTATATGGGAGGCAATATCATTCTCTGGTTGGTTGGTTTGAGCTTGGGGAGGCTAGGTTATTGGGCATTGATTTGGTCCGTGATGCTTTGGAGAAGGTAAAGTTGACAACTTTGTACATCACAATCTAGGTAGAAGAGTTATGCTGACAAGAAAGCTCGCAATGTTACATATATGGTGGGGGAGAAGGTTCTGCTTAGAGTTTCGCCCATGAAGGGTGTGATGAGGTTCAGGAAGAAGGGAAAGTTGAGCCCTAGGTATAATAGTCCATTTGAGGTGCTTGAAAGAGTTGGAGAGGTGGACTACAGACTTGCTTTGCCACCTAGTCTATCGGGAGTTCACCAAGTGCTTCATATTTCCATGCTCCGGAAGTATTATAGTTATTCGTCACATGTTTTGTATTTCAGCACGATGCAATTAGATTGGGATATAACTTATGATGTGGAGCCGGTGGTTATTTTGGATCGGCAGGTTTGGAAGTTGAGGTCGAAGAATATAGCTTCGGTGAAGGTTCATTAGAGAGGGCAACCGGTTGAGGGGGCTGCTTGGGATACTGAGCAGGAGATGCGGAGTAGAAATGCTCGCCTATTTGAGACTCCAGGTACGATTTTAGACCTGTTCGAAGACAAATGTTTATTTAAAAAAAGGATAATTTAATGACCCGATGGGTTGTTTTGAGTATTTTAGCTCCATTTCCCCTATTTGATGCCTTACTTGTGAGCACGTGATTTTTGCCTTACGAAAACTACTCCAAAATAAATCAAAAAAATAAAATAAATTTCTTTTACTGTGTCATTTTTGAATTTGCGTGGTGTTAAACACTTGTGTTATGTCCGTAAGTGTTTACTTTGTCATAATAAAATGAAAAAATAAAATAAAATACATATTGCATGCATATAGGATTTAATTATGCATTTAAAAGATAATTTAAATAAAATCACAAAAAATATGCAATAGTTCTATTTTAAATATTCCACTGTGTGATTGATGTCTTGTCTATGTGTTAAATAATTGTTATAGAGTAATTAATATATTTTTGAAGTTAAAATTGTTTTATAATTAAAATTAGAAATTTAAATTAGAAAAAATGAAAAAAAAAATGTATATATATACAAAATCGGACCTGGATTAAAATCCAGGCCCAAATGAATTAATTCCCCCCACAGCCCAATCCAGATGACCATGTCCGGTCCAATTCAGCTACGCCAAACGACGTCGTTTGGTGATCATTCATCAATGGCCGTTAGATTAGATCAATTTAACGGCTGAGATACACTACCCTTACCCGTAACCCGTAACCCGACCATTTGACCCAATCCAGGCCGACCCTGAACTTAGACCAAACGACGACGTTTGGTTAAGTGGATTGATCTCAACCGTGCATCTTAATTGATCCAACGGATGAGATCAATCCACCCCACCCCTATATAAAGACCAAACCCCTACCCCGGCCCCTAACCAAACACCCCCCTCTCACTGTTCATCATCGTTCCCAAACTCACCACTAACCCTAGCCGCCCTAGGATCCCACCGCCTGAAACCCGGCGGCATCAACGCCGCCGGTCACCAAAATAACACCCTAGAATCCCCTGAACATCCTCTACACAGATCTAACATTGGTTTCCTTCGAATCAGGCCCCAACTCTTCGAATCTTAAATCGAAGGTTGGCCTGAAAACCTTATCTTCTCCGATGACCTCCAAAATAACACCACAGTTTCTCCTAAATTCCCTCACCAAGGATCTGTTAGTTGCATGGTTCGAATCATACTGGAACTACTCGAATCTTCATTTGAAGATTCGAGTACAACCTGACCTTATCCCAACCTACTTCAAACTCACACCAGTTACCCCCCTGACCTCCCTCGTGCCTAGAACATCTTTGGTTTCCCTCGAATCTAACCAGAAATGAGTAAATCCCAAATCGAACTTTCAAGAACCCTAAAAATACCAGACTTTTGGATTCTGTCCAGATTGAATAAAGATTGAGGTTTAATCGACCTTAGTCGAAGTATTTTCAGTGGAAAATACTTCGACTAAGGTCTGTTTGATTTCAAACAAAGTCCAAATCCAAGTCGAGTTGAGTTCAGTTGAATTTAAAGGTTCAGAGGTAATTTCTGTTTCTTATGTGCATTCTATGTGTATTCTATGTTCGTTTCATTAGTTTGTTTAATTTTTCATAATTTTCTAGTCAAATTTTGTTATACTGTCCCCTACCCGTCAACTTGATTCTAAATGTGAATTGTTTCTGTTGATTGTGATTATGTACAATGTGTGTAATCGACTCGATTAAGTTCGTCGATTAGTTGTATTATGAATCTTGCTTTTGGAAATGTTGACTGAGATAGCCTGTTTTGAATAGATTATTTTGCTATAACCAGTTAATTAGTTATTGTTAAGCAGTTAGTTCTTGTTTAATAAACCAGTAAATTCAAATGAATGCTGTATATGTGTTGATTTCTGAGCATTGAGTTTCAGGGCATTGTCAGTATATTGACAATGCTCCTGTATTTGTTTATTTTTTGGTTCAGTTTTGAATCTCAGTCGAAATGATCCTGCATATTCTGTGTAATGTTAGTGGGTATTATTCAGGTTCAGTATTCAATTGAGAATCATCTATCTTAATTCAACTCTTGTGCATAAATGTGATGTACTGTCTTTAATACTAGGACTGGTTATAACTGTTAAAGCAGACTTTAAAATCTGTTTTGCAACATTCTGATTTTAGTTTAAGGGCTGTAATTACAGAAGGATTTCAGGTTTATTTTAGAATGAAACAGTAGGGTAATGTGATAGTGTGCTTTCAATAATATGATAGTGGCTATAATTTAAGTAATAATGGGGAACAAGGGATAATGGGGCTGCTGAAAAACAGGATAAATAGCACTTAGTTTTAAATTATTCAAAAGTAGTTTTAATGGAAAAACTTTCTGATTTTTAAAGGAGAAAAGGGTCCATCCAGCACTAAACTGTATAGGACCAGCCCTGTATAAATACAGGGAGCTGGACAGACTGAAAGGAGGAGTTTTTTAGAGAGGGAGTCCTTCAGAAGAAAAATAGGAAGAAGAAAAATAGGAAGAGAAAAATCTGAATTGAAAGGAAAAAGAAATCAGATTTTAACAAGGAGACTTTAAGCAGATTTTAGATTGAAGAAATATGATTTAGGAGAAAAAAAAGAGAAAATCTGAAAAACAGAAGATTTTAAGAAAGAAAAAGAAAGGAAATCAGATTATTTTGTAAGAAGAGGAAAGGAAGAGAAATCAGAAACAGAAATCAGGAAGCTGAATTTGAAATAGGAAAGAAACTGAAAAATCTAAAAAAAAAAAATGTTGTTCTAGAATCTGTCCGTTGTTTGTTTGCGGATATTGTTCAATTTGAAAATCTGAAATTTTTCCTCAAGTTACTGTCACTGTTCATCTGGGTTAACGGGTTTGGTTCAGACTTGCTAAATACTGCTATTCTGCTGATTTTATTACTGCTGCAACTGCTGAAATTTACTCCTTCTACCTTCATTTTCAGGTACATATCTCTTAAATTCTATGTTGAAAAGAGATTCAATATGACAAATAAATAAAGTTTGAATTATAATACTGTCTTCTATTCATTTGAGTTCTTTAGTTAAAAATTTCAGCTTTGGTTTCATGTTGGTCAACCAATAGTGAGTTCGACTCGATGGCTACAAGTTAATTGTCTTATTTTGAAGTTCATATAAAACTTTGTAATAATGTTATCCATGTCAAAATTTCATTAGTTTAGTTATCTTTGAGTTGTGTAAATAGGAAGCATGGCAGAAAGTTGGCTTTTATTTATACTTTATGGTATTGTTAGCTAGGTATAGTGCAATATGGAAATATCAAGGAAAAATACGCTATTGGTTTATTTTGTTAGTAAGTTAGTTGTTGTTTAAAGTTAGATGATGTTTGGTTGCAATTTGCTATCTTTTGGCACAAACTTGGTCGTGTTATAATCAATAGTTGAAAGACGCGTTAGTATAATCCGCTAGGTTCACGATGTCAAATATGATGAGTAATATTGTATGCAATATCTTTTTATTAAGTCAACAGGTAGATTTGCTCTCTTTATTAATAATAAAGAGCCTAAGAACTTATACAATGTGAAGATAATGCTTAGCAAGTATCCATATAGATTGAGAATCAAATTGATTTGATTATATATATATATCTATCCCAACTCAGTCTTAAGCATAATTAACCAAATAATTAGGTCTATTAGATTAAAAGCGAGTATATGAGAATGAAATGAGATGTACAAGCATAAATTGCAACACTTTATATCAATGGTAATTAGAAATAGAATTTGCACTAAGTAAATAATGAAAATTCTTGGAAAATATTTCCTTCCTTTATGAATCATTCATTTTCAGTTTCATATGCAATTTATTCTTTGGCATATATATATATATGTCATATTTGTTAAAAACAAAATATAGTATTAATCATATTTTTATTCCGTTCTTTGAATTTGAATAGTTGGAATGAATATAATTTATACTCGGAAATTATAATCAACGGGCAACCTTTAATAGATTGCGAATTCTTTTCAAAGAATTTATAGGCCTCTAAAATGGGAGTTTCTCATGATTTTCACATAAAAAATATATGAATATAATAAACAATTTGTGGAAAATCCCTAATACCATTACAAGTATTTTGCGCAATTAGGGATGCGTTCGCGTACCCTGATTATATTTTTAAAAGCAAATTCGGATTATGCGTACGCGCAATTTCGAACGAATATTTAAGAAAAGGATTTTTTCCAAAGGCGTTAAAACAATTTCAAAAAAAAAAATCCGAGATGTGCGGTTCACTATTTAAGAAAAAACAAATTTTCTTGATTCGACACAATTTCGAAAAAATGATTGTTTAATAAATATATTATCAAAAATTATCGTGTACACGTACGCGTGACACAATTCCGCATCTTCAAATTTATAATACGAATATACGTACGCGTAATTCGATTCAAAGAAGGGTCCTTAATCACAATAAGTGAAAGCGGTAGAAAAATCACGTAACAAATGTATTTAATAAAATCAAGATAATTAAGCCAATAATAAAAACAGTTAAGCGACCGTGCTAGAACCACGGAATTCAGAAATGCCTAACACCTTCTTCCGGATTAACAGAATTCCTTACTCAGGATTTCTGGTTCGCAGAATAATAAACAGAGTCATATTCTCCTCGATTCAGGGATTAAAATTGGTGACTTGGGACGCCTTAAAATTCCCAGGTGGCGACTCTGAAATAATTAAATAAATCCCGTTTCGACTGTCCTTCAATTGGAGAAAACTCCCCCACGCGCCCCGCGGGCGCGGTAAAAAGGAGGTGCGACAGCTCTGGCGACTCTGCTGGGGAGAACTTCCTATTGTAACCCAAAACCATTGGTTCAGGGTTTAAAGAATTCGAGCTTAAAATATCTGTGTTAATTGGCTTTATTTACTATATGATTTTCAACTGTTTATATGCTAATATGCTAAATGTTGTTTTTTACCGCTTTAATATTATTTGAATTGTGAATATATACAACTGCTACGAAACCCCCTTCTTTCTGAGTCTTCTGAATTTATGGTGTACACGTGCGCGTGACCCACCTTTCTGTTAAAGTCATACCAAATAAGACGGAGTTGGGACAAGTAACTAGGCCGGGCAGACTTTCGTGCTCCCGGTACGTTGCCCCCGCTTCGGCTCAAACTGTCCGTTTGGGTAAGCCAGGTTTAGAACAATCAACCTCAGGTTTTACACTTAGAATAACTCAGCCATGTACCGGATCCCTAGTAGGAACGAATATTTGCATCATATACATTTGGCCTTGGAGACTCAACACAGGGGTTGGGTCTGTCTAGGACAGGTGAACCCGAAATAAAAGGACCATCATGATGCATCCTATTTGCTACTTGTGCATTCATTTGCCTTGAACATGCTTGTTGACCAGCTTAAATGAAATCATGGTGAGAAGAGAGGAATAAAATGGGTTGTTTTAAAAAATTTCAAAAAAATTCAAAAAAAAGAAAAATAGTTTTAAATCTTGAAATAAAGGTATTTAATAAATAAAAAATTTTCGAAAATGATTTTTTAGTATAAATTTTCAAAATGAATTTTGACTTTATTAAAATTAAATTTCAGATACAAAATGAGCACCACACAAAGCCCCTCGTCCACGAGTACAGAAGAATTTCTATTTCAACTTCAAATGTGGTGGTATGATTTAGGCGAAGACGGTCAAAAATGGGTCGTCAAGCATTTGGGAAATCTCACGGACATTATGAAAGTTAAACCCCGTGATGATCTGATTGCAGCGTTAGTAACTTTTTGGGACCCTGCTCACAATGTCTTTCGTTTCTCTGACTTCGAGCTTACTCCTACATTAGAGGAAGTAGCTGGATATGGTGGTTTTGACGGAAGTCTAAGAAATCAAAGCTTGATATTCACAAAGGCTCCTTCGGTACATCGATTCTTCGGTCTTCTGAACATCAGCAGTCAAATCAGGAAAAGCAATGTCATCAATGGATGTTGTTCCTTCAACTTTTTGTATTCAAGGTTCGGAAAGTCAGATGGGTTCGAAATTCATGAGAAAGGCCTTACCAATAAGCAAAACAAAGACACTTGGCAGATTCACCGTCGCTTTGCTTTCATGGTGGCTTTTCTAGGAGTCATGGTCTTTCCAAACAAAGAGCGAACAATTGATATTCGCACCGCAAAAATTGTGCAAATCCTCACCACCAAAGAAAATCACACCTTTGTCCCCATCATTCTATCAGACATTTATCGGGCTTTGACTTTATGTAAATCAGGAGCAAAGGTCTTCGAAGGATGCAAAATTTTGTTGCAAATGTGGGTGATGGAGCATCTCCAACAACAGCCCAAGATCATACAGTATGGGTCAAACAATGATAATTGCATCGAGAGCTATGAGGAAAGAACAAAAAATTATCAGGCTCCAGAAGGGATAGAAGCATGGGTATCTCATCTAAAGGCTTTAACGGCAAATCAAATTGAATGGACTCTGGGATGGCTCCCGATGAGGGAAGTAATACACATGTCAGCCTCAAATAGTTATCTACTACTATTGGGATTGAGAAGCATTCAGCCGTATGCACCACTGAGAGTCCTAAGGCAATTAGGGAGATATCAAATAGTTCCTGATGATGAAGATTTGAGTGTGCAAGTAATCGAATTACACCCAGAAGCCACTATTCCCGAGGCTCTACTTCAGCAGATGTGGAATGGGTGCCGATACTTGAAAAGTGATACTCAAGTCCCAGACGCTACAAAGGGTGAGATAAATCCTGGATATGCAAGGTGGTTTGAAAAACGGTCTCGCGTGGATGATGTACCAGAGCCTGAGCTAAGAAGGCCAACAAAAAGACCCCATGTTCAAAACTTCAATGATAAAATCCAAGAACGGTTGATCTGGGGAGAAAAGGAAAAAGGGTACAAAGCAACTATCCATGCCCTAAAAGAAAATCTAAGAAGCCTCAGTTTGGAGAAAGATTTGCAAGCACAAGAAGCCGAAGGCGAGAAAAAGAGTCTAGCTTGTGAGAATGAAAATCTTCATGCTCGATTCCAAAAAATGAAAAGAGTTTCTGAAACGCCAAAGAGGAGCTGGAAGGATCAAAAAACCATCGCCAATCTCTTTGAAAGAATGCAAGATTATGATTCCATTCTTGCGGAAAACGAAAGGGCATTGAGCAAAGCAAAAGAAAGGATCCAACAATTAAACGAAGAAGCCAGATCTAACAAGGAACGCCAAGATAGGCAATCCGAAAAAGACAAGGCACAATTCAAGAAGGAAAAAGACTATTGGATGCGATCAGAAGACCAGCTTCGTGCACAACTAGAAGAGGCAAGAAGATGCAACAGAGAACATCAACAAGCAGACCTCGACAGGGAAAGATCGCAAGCAAGATTAGAGCAGGCCAGACTCCGAGCTCTGTTAGAATCAGCTCTAGATCGTGAAAACCGTGTCAGAGATATAGCCACCACTCGTCAGCAGCAATTGCAAGACCAAGACCAACGTCTCCAAGGTTTCAGGGCACAAATCCACGACCTGGCAGTCTTCACATCTCAAAGTTATGTAAACTGCCAAGGAATGGATTATGAAAGGTTTACAGAGCATGCGCCCACTTTTGCTCGTCATCTAGCAATGGAGTTGGAAAGGATGTATCGTACGCTGGGAGGCCATCCAGGTCAAGCCCCACATTGAGCAGATAATCCAATATTTGACAACAAAAGTGGAAAGTGGGGCATGTTGTGAGATGTTAAGAATTGTATCTTTTATTTTGATTTAAGTGTGTGTGTTTCAAGCCATTTTCTTAAAGTTTTCAAATGTAATTCCATCTTTGTGTAATGAATAAAAGTGATTGCCTTTAGTCCGAACTACGCAAGGTCTGATTCATGTAAGGCATGATACGTAGGCAATCTCTAAGATTCGACCACCACGATAAAAGATATATATAGTAAATAAAAGTGAATGACAATTTTCAATTTCAAGAAAGCTGGGACGACACAAGCAGCCGAGCAAATGCATAATAGAAAGGGATTATTTGTCTAGGAGCATTGCATCTCAACGTGTGATTATATATGTGTTAAACTCTCAAAACTAACAAGTTTGTTCATTTTCAGAATTCAAGCAGTTAGTTTCTCTAAAGAGTATACTGGCATATTATCACTATCACACAAGATCAAAAGGACCAATACCCGAAAGTATGTCTATCCCAGATGTTGACACAGGTATGGAGCTAGAGGAGATGGATGTCGGGAAAATGAAAGAAGAGATGTTTAAACTCAAGCAGCAAATGGCTGAGATGTACCAAGCCTGGTCTACAGGACAGTTACCCCCATCTCACCCAAATAACCCTGCTCCATCAATGACCCAAACTCAGGATAATATCACCACTGAATTATCCCCAAATTTCCCCATTTACCAGCACTACCGAGGCACCACCTCTCAGACACCGCAGTCTCCACCTCCAAAACCCGTTCCATATTTTCCTCCACCTATGACTCCTGTTTTCGTAGCACCTCCCCTTGCTACATTCCACAAATCTCCTAGTGAGCCTACATTCCAGGCCCAAGACAACCAATATTGCCCCCCGGAACCCACCCTCAAAGCTTCCGAAATTCATTCAGCTACTCCTCGTTTTGATCTCCCAACCGAAATTGACAAGCCAACTAAAAATGTTGAACAAGAAGAGATGTTCAGGAAGGTCAAGAGTCTAGAACAATCGTTCAGAGACATGCGAGGATTAGGCGGGCAAGTCAGTGTAGCATACAAAGATTTATGCTTATTCCCCAATGTACAATTGCCAGTTGGCTTCAAGATGCCCAAATTTGACCTATACAGCGGGCACGGCGACCCAGTAGCCCACTTAAGGGGTTTCTGTAGCAAGATGCGAGGAGCTGGGGGAAAGGATGAATTATTGATGGCTTACTTCAGTCAAAGTTTAAGCGGATCAGCTTTGGAGTGGTATACACGCCAGGACCATGGGAGATGGTACACCTGGGATGACCTGGCACAGGCATTCGCATACCATTTCCAATACAATCTGGAAATCATCCCAGATCGATTATCTTTGACAAAATTTGAGAAGAAACATAATGAAAGTTTCAGAGAGTATGGTTTTCGGTGGAGAGAACAGGCAGCAAGAGTGGATCCTCCTATGAAGGAGAGCGAAATGGTAGACTACTTCCTCCAAGCCTTGGAACCGACTTACTATGCCCATTTGGTTTCAGCGGTTGGGAAATCATTCAACGAAGTAGTGAAGATGGGAGGTATGGTGGAAGAAGGCCTCAAGACAAATAAAATCATGAGCTATTCAGCAATTAAGGCAACTACTCAAGCTATTCAAGGCGGGGTAGGAGGAATCGGAAGAAAGAAGAGGGAGGAAGCAGCCGTAGTTGATTCAGGAATTTGGTCGGGACCCAGAGGTTCACCGCTTTACTATAATCAACAACGACCTCGCCAATCAGCTTACCACCATGATTCATCTCAACACTACTATCACCCTTCAGAGCCTCATTTTTCCATTAACCATGCTCAAGCATACAATCAGCCACTTGTTCACACCAATTGGCGTGCTCCTATCACACCAAATACTTACCCACGAGCCTATCCAGGACCAGGTTTCAGGCCTAGGCCAGCATTCAGGGGAGAAAGGGAACAGAAAAAGAAAACTTACACTCCGTTGGGAGAGTCTTACACTAGTCTGTTCCACAGGCTGAGACAGCTAGACATGCTGAGACCAATACAATCCAAGCTACCCAATCCTCCTCCAAAGAATCTGGATTACACCATTAGCTGTGAATATTGCTCCGGTGCACCAGGCCATGATACGGAGAAATGCTGGCATTTGAAAAATGCAATACAAGAGCTGATTGATACTAATAAAATCGAGGTTCAAACCCCCGAAGCCCCAAATATCAATAGAAATCCAATGCCAGCCCATCAAGAGGCTAATATGATAGAAATCATACAAGCTGATGGGGAGACAAAGAAGCCGTCACAAACTGTCATGATGATCAAGTCTCATGAAACCAAGCCAGATAAGCAGTTGATAGAGGAGAAGCCGGTGTCTAAGCAGAACAAAAATGGTGATGAACCATCTATGATAGTCGATGAGGGATCATCGAGCAAAGTTGCTGCAAAACAAGAAAGGCCGAAAGTGATAGTACCAGGGGTTGCTAACAAACCCATTGTATTCGTGGAAGGAGCCCGTACAGATCGGGTTATTATTGCACCTGTAATCCAGCTGCCGATCATCAACAACAAAGCCATCCCATGGAACTATGAACGGTTGACTGTAATGTACAAGGGAAAAGAAATCAAGGAAGAAGTGTGTGAGGTGCAAGGCTTGACTCGTTCGGGAAGATGTTTTACTCCCGAAGAGTTAAGAAAAACTAAAAATAATCCAACGCCAACAAAGAGAGCTGTGACGGAAGAAGAGGCGGAAGATTTTTTAAGAAAAATGAAACTCCATGATTATTCTGTTGTGGATCAATTAAAGAAGACCCCCGCTCAAATTTCATTATTGTCATTACTGATCCATTCAGAGGAGCACCGTCTGGCTTTGATGAAAATCCTGAATGAGGCTCATGTTCCTGAAAAGATCTCTGTAAATCATTTGGGAAAAATAGCCAACAGAATCTTTGAGACAAACAGAATTACATTTGCTGATGACGAATTACCTGTGGAAGGTATTGAGCACAACAGAGCTCTTTACCTCACCGTGAAATGTGAAAACTCCGTAGTAACCCGGGTATTGGTTGACAATGGGTCAAGTGCAAATATCTGCCCTCTCTCTACTTTAAGCAAATTAAAAATTAAAGAGGAGAGGATCCAGAAAAATAGTATCTGCGTACGGGGGTTTGACGGTGGAAGCAGAGATTCATTTGGCGACATAGTGTTGGAACTAACAATAGGGCCAGTTGAATTCACAATGGAATTCCAAGTGTTGGACATAACTGTTTCTTACAACTTGTTGTTGGGTCGACCATGGATCCATGCTGCTAAAGCAGTCCCGTCAACACTACATCAGGCTGTCAAGTTTGAATGGGATCATCAAGAAGTAGTCGTGTATGGAGAAGAAAGTTTAAATGCTCACAGCAGTACCATTGTACCAGTTGAGGGAACAGAAAATGACCAGGGACCATGGGTATACCAAGTGACCGACACAGTGTCGATAGAGAAAATTCCAGAGGGGAAATACCTTCCAAATCCAAAGATATCCTCTGCATCAGTCATGGTAGCTTATGAAATGTTAAAGAATGGCTTTATACCCGGCAAAGGTCTGGGTTTATCTTTGCAAGGAATTATACAACCAGTATCTCTCCCCGAGAACTGGGGAACATTCGGTTTGGGGTTCATACCCACTGCCAATGACGTGATAAGGGCTAGGAAGCTGAAACACCAAGCATGGGTTCTTCCAAAACCAGTCCCACATCTGTCAAAGTCTTTTGTCAAGACCGGTGCTAAAAATCGCCCGATAACAACAATTCCTAAATCCCGGGTCAATCCTGAGAAGGAATTAATTGAAAGGTTCGAGAAATTGTTTAGTGATGTGAATATGTTGGAAAGCGGAGAAGGGTGTAGCAACGCAGAAGTTCAATTCGTTGGGCCAGAAACAAAGCTCAATAATTGGAAAGCCACTCCTCTCCCAATTCGAAAGGAGTCTTGGTAGTTTATTTTGATTTTCTTTCAGTTTGTTTGGGTTACTTCAGGGTTGTAATCCCAAAGCTTATCTTACAGTTTGTTTGAAGTGTGCAAACCTTGTTATCTTTCATCATCCAATAAAAAGCAGTTTCCTTTTTATTATCATTCCTGATAGTTTTCTTTTCTTTTTCTTCTTTCCTGTACAGTTCCTTTTACGCTGGCTCTAGTGATATGGCATGCATGAGGAATCCTCAGCCCAGTCTTAAAAATCAATCTGGTTCCGAAATATTAATTCAAGAAATATATTGTGATTATGAATCAGAATATGATGAAGATGAGGTTTTTGAAGAGATTAGTAAAGAGTTAATTCACTTTGAGGAAAAAATCAAACCTAACTTGAGTGATACCGAGGACATCAATATAGGGGACACGAGTAATATCCGAGAAACTAAAATAAGTGTCCATCTGGAACCAAAGATCCGAGAGGAGTTAATTAAAGCACTCATAGAATTCAAAGATGTTTTTGCATGGTCGTATGACGACATGCCAGGCCTGAGCACTGATTTAGTGGTTCACAAATTGCCCACCGATCCAACGGTGCCTCCTGTCAAGCAGAGGCTGAGAAAATTCAAGCCTGACATGAGTGTGAGAATTAAGGAAGAAATCACCAAACAATTGGAAGCAAAGGTCATTCGAGTCACTCGATATCCTGTTTGGTTGGCTAATATCGTTCCTGTACCAAAGAAAGACGGCAAAATTAGAGTATGCGTCGACTATCGCAATCTCAACAAAGCAAGTCCAAAGGATAATTTCCCATTACCTAATATCCATATTTTGATCGACAATTGTGCCAAGCATGATATAGGGTCTTTCGTGGATTGTTATGCCGGGTATCATCAAATTCTAATGGATGAAGAAGATGCAGAAAAGACGGCATTCATCACACCATGGGGAACTTATTGCTACCGGGTAATGCCATTCGGTTTAAAGAACGCCGGAGCAACCTATATGAGAGCAATGACCACAGTGTTTCATGATATGATACACAAGGAGATTGAGGTATACGTGGACGATGTGATCATAAAATCAAAGCATCAGGCCAACCACGTTGGGGATTTGAGGAAGTTCTTCTTAAGACTTCGCAGGTACAACCTCAAGCTTAACCCTGCCAAGTGCGCATTTGGAGTTCCATCTGGAAAGTTGCTGGGATTCATAGTCAGTCGACGAGGCATCGAGCTAGACCCATCAAAGATCAAAGCCATCCAAGAACTGCCACCTCCAAGAAACAAAACTGAAGTAATGAGTTTGTTGGGAAGGTTAAATTACATCAGCAGGTTTATTGCTCAGCTCACAACAACCTGTGAGCCAATTTTCAAATTGTTAAAAAAGGATGCTGCGGTCAAATGGACCGATGAGTGTCAAGAAGCGTTCAATAAAATAAAAGGGTACTTGTCAAACCCACCCGTGTTGGTCCCGCCAGAGCCAGGAAGACCTTTGATTCTTTACTTGACGGTTTTGGAAAATTCATTTGGTTGTGTATTGGGGCAACATGACCTCACTGGCAGAAAAGAACAGGCCATCTACTACCTTAGCAAGAAGTTCACAGCTTATGAGGTTAAGTATACTCATTTGGAAAAGACATGTTGCGCCCTAACATGGGTAGCTCAAAAATTGAAACACTATTTGTCATCCTACACTACTTACCTCATTTCTCGGTTGGATCCATTGAAATACATTTTTCAAAAGCCTATGCCAACGGGAAGACTTGCAAAGTGGCAGATATTGCTCACAGAATTCGACATCATCTATGTGACTCGAACTGCAATGAAGGCTCAAGCACTGGCCGATCATTTAGCCGAAAACCCGGTCGATGAGGAATATGAGCCGTTGAAAACTTATTTTCCTGACGAAGAAACAATGCATATCGACGAGGTGGAGCGAATTGAAAAGCCTGGCTGGAAACTTTTCTTCGATGGAGCCGCTAACATGAAAGGAGTCGGAATAGGAGCTGTAATCATTTCTGAAACAGGGCATCACTATCCTGTTACGGCTCAATTGCGATTTCATTGCACCAATAATATGGCTGAATATGAAGCTTTGTATTTTGGGGTTAAGGCTAGCCGCAGACATGGGTATCCGAGAAATCTTAGTCATGGGAGATTCGGATCTTTTGGTACATCAAATTCAAGGAGAATGGGAAACCCGAGACTTGAAGCTCATACCATACCGACAATGTCTACATGATCTTTGTCAGCGGTTTCAATCAGTGGAATTCCAACATATTCCAAGAATCCATAATGAGGTTGCCGATGCATTGGCTACCCTGGCATCAATGTTGCACCATCCGGACAAAGCTTATGTAGATCCAATACATATTCAAGTCCACGATCAGCACGCTTATTGCAATATGGTTGAAGAAGAATTTGATGGTGAACCATGGTTCCACGACATCAAGGAGTATATCAGGATGGGGATATATCCCGCACAAGCCACATGAGATCAAAAGAGGACCATTAGGCGATTGGCAAATGGATTCTTCTTAAGCGGAGGAGTTTTGTATAAAAGAACACCAGATCTTGGATTATTAAGATGCATAGATGCCAGACAAGCTGCAGCTGTCATGTCTGAAGTACATTCAGGAGTTTGCGGACCCCACATGAGTGGATATGTATTGGCAAAGAAAATCCTCCGAGCCGGTTACTATTGGCTTACCATGGAGCGAGATTGTATCAGTTTTGTGCGCAAGTGTCATCAATGCCAAATACACGGAGATTTGATTCATTCTCCACCATCCGAGTTGCACACAATGTCGGCACCATGGCCCTTCGTTGCCTGGGGCATGGATGTGATTGGACCAATTGAGCCGGCAGCATCCAATGGGCACAGGTTCATTCTGGTAGCTATTGATTATTTTACCAAATGGGTTGAGGCCAAGACATTCAAATCAGTGACCAAGAAAGCTGTGGTCGATTTTGTCCATTCAAATATCATATGTCGATTCGGAATCCCGAAGGTGATCATCACAGATAACGGTGCTAATCTTAACAGCAACTTAATGAAGGAAGTATGTCAACAGTTTAAGATTACACATCGTAACTCTACCCCATATCGGCCCAAGGCGAATGGAGCAGTAGAAGCAGCCAACAAAAACATAAAGAAGATACTTCGGAAAATGATAGAAGGTTCAAAACAATGGCATGAAAAATTACCATTTGCATTATTGGGATACCGCACTACTGTTCGCACTTCAGTAGGAGCAACTCCTTATTTGTTGGTATATGGCACTGAAGCAGTAATTCCTGCAGAAGTTGAGATTCCTTCCCTTCGGATCATCGCCGAAGCAAAGATTGATGATGATGAATGGGTCAAAACCCGTCTGGAACAGTTAAACTTGATTGATGAAAAATGATTGGCCGCAGTATGTCATGGTCAATTATATCAAAGAAGAATAGAAAAAGCATACAACAAAAAGGTGCGTCCCCGGAAGTTTGAAGTAGGTCAGCATGTGCTGAAACGTATTCTTCCACATCAGGTCGAGGCAAAAGGCAAATTTGCCCCTAATTGGCAAGGACCATTCATTGTGACCAGAGTATTATCGAATGGTGCACTATGTTTAAAAGATATTGAAGGCAAATGCATAGATATGACGATCAATTCTGACGCGGTAAAGAGATATTATGCATAAAATATTTGAATGTTTGTATTTAGCATTATTTCGAAGATTGGAATGACAAAGGCCATTTATTCTGCTATCCAAACACTATACCCTTTGTTTCCCCCCTTTGAGCCATACTTGTTTCTTTCCTACCCCCTCTTGGAAGCAATAAAAAAAATAAAAATATATATATATATATAAATCACTATCATTAGTGAACTACGTTTGACCTGATTTCTCAAAGAAGGATACGTAGGCGCCTCACGGCTCGGTCATAGGGTGCACAATATACATAATGTGCACAAAAAGTTATGTCAAGCAACCCCAATCAAAAACTGGGGCAGAGAAACTGTATTGCAAATAAGAGAAAGATTCCAAGAGTTGTAATTTTTAACCCATACCAAGAACTGTTTAGCTTTTAATACCTTTTCCATTTCTAACCCCATACCAAAAGACCTTTCGATCAATCTTAGAAAAATGCTGAGACAAGCAAATGAAGATGGTTCATAATACTCTGGTACAAACAAGAAAAGAAAGTAAAAATGAAGAGAGTCTTATAGGTGAAAACCCACACGGGCACCATAAGGCGACGGAAGTTGAGAGAAAAGTAAAATGAGAGAGTCTTATTGGTGAAAACCTTCGTAGGCACCATAAGGCGAAAAGGAAGTGAAGAAGTGAAAAATGAGGAAAGTTTATCGATGAAAACTCCTTGAGACAATTGAAAGGAGATTGATTAAAAGACTGGGTTGATTAATCCGAAATGCATACCCTGATCATTGGTGCCAGTAATTCCAATCAGATAAGTCCTTTATTCCTTTTCCAACAGTCATCCAAAATTTGGATTTTTCTTTTCATTCTATAATTGTCGAAATCAGCGTATTTCGTTACTAATAATCTTACTTTCTAAAAGCTTTGAGATAAGTTTTATTCCAAACAAATAAGAAGGAATGTCAAGGTATACTACCAAGATTCAAGGTTACAAAATACAGCCACGAAAGGTGGGAGATAAAAATATGGGTGTAAGAAAGGTGAAATCAAAAGTGGATCAGCAAAGTCAGAAGGGACATGTGATTACAGTTAAAAGGTTTTGAAGGAAAACATACAGAGGGGAATCCTATAGTCAAGAATCAATTTCAAGGACAAAACAGTCTTTTCAACCATTCCAAGGCAATAAAGAGAGACGAAGAGAAGCATCACCATCGGCAAGAATATCCTAGTCAACCACCCTGCTTTAAACTAACGAAGTTTTCTTTGAAAACAGGGGCAAATACAATATTTGTGTCAGGAAATATCTGGTAAAGAATTAAAGAAGTCAGGCGTCCACCTGGATAATGAGGATGAGAAAAGAAGAAGTCAGGCGTCCACCTGGAGAATGAGGATGAAGAATTGAAGAAATCAGGCGTCCACCTGGAGAACGAGGATGAAGAATTAAAGAAGTCAGGCGTCCACCTGGAGAATGAGGATGAGAATTAAAGAAGTCAGGCGTCCACCTGGAGAATGAGGATGAGAAAAGAAGAAGTCAGGTGTCCACCTGGAGAATGAGGATGAAGAATTGAAGAAGTCAGGCGTCCACCTGGAGAATGAGGATGAAGAAAAGAAGAAGTCAGGCGTCCACCTGGAGAATGAGGATGAGAATTAAAGAAGTCAGGCGTCCACCTGGAGAATGAGGACAAAGGGAAAAATAAGTCAGGCGTCCACCTGGAGAATGAGGATGAGAATTAAAGAAGTCAGGCGTCCACCTGGATAATGAGGATGAGAAAAGAAGAAGTCAGGCGTCCACCTGGAGAATGAGGATGAAGAAAAGAAGAAGTCAGGCGTCCACCTGGATAATGAGGATGAGAATTAAAGAAGTCAGGCGTCCACCTGGAGAATGAGGATGAAGAAAAAAAGAAGTCAGGCGTCCACCTGGAGAATGAGGATGAAGAAAGAAAAGAAGCAGTCAAGGCACCCACCTGAAGAACGAGGGAATGCAATTGAAGTGTTGAAATCAAAAGCCCGCTCATATGAAAAAGGAGCACACTTAGAATCAATAAAGCAGAGGAGTCCAACAAAATCCCCGGCGAGAAACAACAAGAGTCCCAAAAGAAAATACGGGACACAATGAAAAGGAATACGAAATAAGCCAAATGCCCAAGAGTCACCAAGATATCAAGACAACAAGAAACGCAAGGGCATGACCTAGATAAGATTTTTTTTATAATTCCTGTACCATAGTCTAGTTTAGCTTTTTGTATTACCTTTGAAGTAAGGTGTAATAAGGAGGTCAGCAAGTAGTAAAAACAGCACAAAGCAGCAGTAACATCGCAGTCCCACGGTAGTCCCAGCTACCCAAAACTTCCCGAACTACATTGACCTGATTCCTTTATAGCCAAGGATATGTAGGAAACCTTGGAAGCAGAGGTTCGGTCAAATCTTTCAAAAAATGCTTCCCACGGAGTATTTAAACGGGCAAAAATCGCTCGTATCCGCTCACTTTATCTTTGCACGAAAACTCTTCGAGTTTCCGCACAAAGAGGGGCAGCTGTGAGCACGTGATTTTTGCCTTACGAAAACTACTCCAAAATAAATCAAAAAAATAAAATAAATTTCTTTTACTGTGTAATTTTTGAATTTGCGTGGTGTTAAACACTTGTGTTATGTCCGTAAGTGTTTACTTTGTCATAATAAAATGAAAAAATAAAATAAAATACATATTGCATGCATATAGGATTTAATTATGCATTTAAAAGATAATTTAAATAAAATCACAAAAAATATGCAATAGTTCTATTTTAAATATTCCACTGTGTGATTGATGTCTTGTCTATGTGTTAAATAATTGTTATAGAGTAATTAATATATTTTTGAAGTTAAAATTGTTTTATAATTAAAATTAGAAATTTAAATTAGAAAAAATGAAAAAAAAAATGTATATATATACAAAATCGGACCTGGATTAAAATCCAGGCCCAAATGAATTAATTCCCCCCCACAGCCCAATCCAGATGACCATGTCCGGTCCAATTCAGCTACGCCAAACGACGTCGTTTGGTGATCATTCATCAAGGGCCGTTAGATTAGATCAATTTAACGGCTGAGATACACTACCCTTACCCGTAACCCGTAACCCGACCCTTTGACCCAATCCAGGCCGACCCTGAACTTAGACCAAACGACGACGTTTGGTTAAGTGGATTGATCTCAACCGTGCATCTTAATTGATCCAACGGATGAGATCAATCCACCCCACCCCTATATAAAGACCAAACTCCTACCCCGGCCCCTAACCAAACACCCCCCTCTCACTATTCATCATCGTTCCCAAACTCACCACTAACCCTAGCCGCCCTAGGATCCCACCGCCTGAAACCCGGCAGCATCAACGCCGCCGGTCACCAAAATAACACCCTAGAATCCCCTGAACATCCTCTACACAGATCTAACATTGGTTTCCTTCGAATCAGGCCCCAACTCTTCGAATCTTAAATCGAAGGTTGGCCTGAAAACCTTATCTTCTCCGATGACCTCCAAAATAACACCACAGTTTCTCCTAAATTCCCTCACCAAGGATCTGTTAGTTGCATGGTTCGAATCATACTGGAACTACTCGAATCTTCATTTGAAGATTCGAGTACAACCTGACCTTATCCCAACCTACTTCAAACTCACACCAGTTACCCCCCTGACCTCCCTCGTGCCTAGAACATCTTTGGTTTCCCTCGAATCTAACCAGAAATGAGTAAATCCCAAATCGAACTTTCAAGAACCCTAAAAATACCAGACTTTTGGATTCTGTCCAGATTGAATAAAGATTGAGGTTTAATCGACCTTAGTCGAAGTATTTTCAGTGGAAAATACTTCGACTAAGGTCTGTTTGATTTCAAACAAAGTCCAAATCCAAGTCGAGTTGAGTTCAGTTGAATTTAAAGGTTCAGAGGTAATTTCTGTTTCTTATGTGCATTCTATGTGTATTCTATGTTCGTTTCATTAGTTTGTTTAATTTTTCATAATTTTCTAGTCAAATTTTGTTATACTGTCCCCTACCCGTCAACTTGATTCTAAATGTGAATTGTTTCTGTTGATTGTGATTATGTACAATGTGTGTAATCGACTCGATTAAGTTCGTCGATTAGTTGTATTATGAATCTTGCTTTTGGAAATGTTGACTGAGATAGCCTGTTTTGAATAGATTATTTTGCTATAACCAGTTAATTAGTTATTGTTAAGCAGTTAGTTCTTGTTTAATAAACCAGTAAATTCAAATGAATGCTGTATATGTGTTGATTTCTGAGCATTGAGTTTCAGGGCATTGTCAGTATATTGACAATGCTCCTGTATTTGTTTATTTTTTGGTTCAGTTTTGAATCTCAGTCGAAATGATCCTGCATATTCTGTGTAATGTTAGTGGGTATTATTCAGGTTCAGTATTCAATTGAGAATCATCTATCTTAATTCAACTCTTGTGCATAAATGTGATGTACTGTCTTTAATACTAGGACTGGTTATAACTGTTAAAGCAGACTTTAAAATCTGTTTTGCAACATTCTGATTTTAGTTTAAGGGCTGTAATTACAGAAGGATTTCAGGTTTGTTTTAGAATGAAACAGTAGGGTAATGTGATAGTGTGCTTTCAATAATATGATAGTGGCTATAATTTAAGTAATAATGAGGAACAAGGGATAATGGGGCTGCTGAAAAACAGGATAAATAGCACTTAGTTTTAAATTATTCAAAAGTAGTTTTAATGGAAAAACTTTCTGATTTTTAAAGGAGAAAAGGGTCCATCCAGCACTAAACTGTATAAGACCAGCCCTGTATAAATACAGGGAGCTGGACAGACTGAAAGGAGGAGTTTTTCAGAGAGGGAGTCCTTCAGAAGAAAAATAGGAAGAAGAAAAATAGGAAGAGAAAAATCTGAATTGAAAGGAAAAAGAAATCAGATTTTAACAAGGAGACTTTAAGCAGATTTTAGATTGAAGAAATCTGATTTAGGAGAAAAAAAAAAGAGAAAATCTGAAAAACAGAAGATTTTAAGAAAGAAAAAGAAAGGAAATCAGATTATTTTGTAAGAAGAGGAAAGGAAGAAAAATCAGAAACATAAATCAGGAAGCTGAATTTGAAATAGGAAAGAAACTGAAAAATCTAAAAAAAAAAAAATATTGTTCTAGAATCTGTCCGTTGTTTGTTTGCGGATATTGTTCAATTTGAAAATCTGAAATTTTTCCTCAAGTTACTGTCACTGTTCATCTGGGTTAACGGGTTTGGTTCAGACTTGCTAAATACTGCTATTCTGCTGATTTTATTACTGCTGCAACTGCTGAAATTTACTCCTTCTACTTTCATTTTCAGGTACATATCTCTTAAATTCTATGTTGAAAAGAGATTCAATATGACAAATAAATAAAGTTTGAATTATAATACTGTCTTCTATTCATTTGAGTTCTTTAGTTAAAAATTTCAGCTTTGGTTTCATGTTGGTCAACCAATAGTGAGTTCTACTCGATGGCTACAAGTTAATTGTCTTATTTTGAAGTTCATATAAAACTTTGTAATAATGTTATCCATGTCAAAATTTCATTAGTTTAGTTATCTTTGAGTTGTGTAAATAGGAAGCATGGCAGAAAGTTGGCTTTTATTTATACTTTATGGTATTGTTAGCTAGGTATAGTGCAATATGGAAATATCAAGGAAAAATACGCTATTGGTTTATTTTGTTAGTAAGTTAGTTGTTGTTTAAAGTTAGATGATGTTTGGTTGCAATTTGCTATCTTTTGGCACAAACTTGGTCGTGTTATAATCAATAGTTGAAAGACGCGTTAGTATAATCCGCTAGGTTCACGATGTCAAATATGATGAGTAATATTGTATGCAATATCTTTTTATTAAGTCAACAGGTAGATTTGCTCTCTTTATTAATAATAAAGAGCCTAAGAACTTATACAATGTGAAGATAATGCTTAGCAAGTATCCATATAGATTGAGAATCAAATTGATTTGATTATATATATATATATATATATATATATCTATCCCAACTCAGTCTTAAGCATAATTAACCAAATAATTAGGCCTATTAGATTAAAAGCGAGTATATGAGAATGAAACGAGATGTACAAGCATAAATTGCAACACTTTATATCAATGGTAATTAGAAATAGAATTTGCACTAAGTAAATAATGAAAATTCTTGGAAAATATTTCCTTCCTTTATGAATCATTCATTTTCAGTTTCATATGCAATTTATTCTTTGGCATATATATATATATGTCATATTTGTTAAAAAAAATATAGTATTAATCATATTTTTATTCCGTTCTTTGAATTTGAATAGTTGGAATGAATATAATTTATACTCGGAAATTATAATCAACGGGCAACCTTTAATAGATTGCGAATTCTTTTCAAAGAATTTATAGGCCTCTAAAATGGGAGTTTCTCATGATTTTCACATAAAAAATATATGAATATAATAAACAATTTGTGGAAAATCCCTAATACCATTACAAGTATTTTGCGCAATTAGGGATGCGTTCGCGTACCCTGATTATATTTTTAAAAGCAAATTCGGATTATGCGTACGCGCAATTTCGAACGAATATTTAAGAAAAGGATTTTTTCCAAAGGCGTTAAAACAATTTAAAAAAAAAACCGAGATGTGCGGTTCACTATTTAAAAAAAAAACAAATTTTCTTGATTCGACACAATTTCGAAAAAATGATTGTTTAATAAATATATTATCAAAAGTTATCGTGTACACGTACGCGTGACACAATTCCGCATCTTCAAATTTATAATACGAATATACGTACGCGTAATTCGATTCAAAGAAGGGTCCTTAATCACAATAAGTGAAAGCGGTAGAAAAATCACGTAACAAATGTATTTAATAAAATCAAGATAATTAAGCCAATAATAAAAACAGTTAAGCGACCGTGCTAGAACCACGGAATTCGGAAATGCCTAACACCTTCTTCCGGATTAACAGAATTCCTTACTCAGGATTTCTGGTTCGCAGAATAATAAACAGAGTCATATTCTCCTCGATTCAGGGATTAAAATTGGTGACTTGGGACGCCTTAAAATTCTCAGGTGGCGACTCTGAAATAATTAAATAAATCCCGTTTCGACTGTCCTTCAATTGGAGAAAACCCCCCACGCGCCCACGCGGGTGCGGTAAAAAGGAGGTACGACATTACTTATGTGTAATTGTGGTTACGTGACTTACCCGGGATGGTTGATTTGGTTTTGGGAAAGTCTCATAGTGAATTAGGACACATAGTCCCAAGGTTGGAAGCTTAAGTTGAAATAGTTACGGAGTTTGAATTTGTGTAGACGGCTCCAAAATGGATTTTGATTATTCCAATAGCTTTGTATGGTGATTTTTGACTTAGGCTTACGTTCATATTTGGATTTGGAGGTCTGTAGGTTAGGTTGGTACTTTTTGGCGAAATATGAAAAGTTGAAGGTTTGGAAGGTTGGGAGGTTTAAATAGTAGATGACTTTGTTGATATCAGGTTTAAATTTTGATTCTAGGAGTTAGAATATGCCTGTTGTTCCATTTAGGACTTGCATGAAAAATTTGAAGGCATTCTGAGTTGTTTAGGTTTGTTCAGCGTAAGTTTTGAAATTGGAAAGTTCATTAGTTTCCTTGTCATTCATGGTTTTGATGTTGTTTTATGTGATTTGAGGTTTTGACTAGGTTCATATTATGTTTTAAGACTGGTTGGTATGTCCGGAAGGGGTCCTAGGGGCCTTAAATATGATTCAGATTGAGTTCGGACCATTTTTGGACTTGTGGATTTCTTTGAAGAAATTATGGATTTCTGGTATTTTCGCATCTGCGGTGGGCTTGGCCGTAAATGAGGTGGCGCAGATACGGCTAGGGGAGTTCAGGTGTGAGGATGCGAGTGTTAGAAGAAGTCCACAGATGTGGATAGTGGATCGCAAGTGTGGATATGTAGGTGCGACTAGATATGGGCAGGTGCAGAAGTTGAGTTTGGCAGGGAATTTCGCAGAAGCGGACGAAGGATCGCATATGAGCTTATGCATATGCGAGAAATTATCCGCAGAAGAGGATGGTCGGGGATTAATGATTTTTCGCATCTGCGATAGAGTTTTCGTAGATGCGGTGTCATAGGTGCGATTATTTTGACCGCAGATGCGATTTTGCTGGACAGACTATATATGTCGGAGGGTTTGGTATTTTTCTCATTTTTGGATTTGTGGAGCTCGGTCTAGGGTGATTTTTGGACTGTTTTTCATCATAATTAAAGAGGTAAGTAAAGTTTAATCACTTTTGATGATAGATATTGATTACCCCTTGATTATTATACCTAATTTTCATGGATTAAAGGTGGGATTTGGGGGGTGGGGGGTGGGTGGGTGTGGACTATGTTATTGGAGAGTGAGATTTGATGATTTGAGGGTCGATTTGTTATTGGAATTGGATGAAACACATATATTTGGACTCGTATCAGAATGGGTGTTGGAAATTTGTGAGTTTTTTGGTTCCGAGGTGTGAGCTCCGGGTTGAATTTTTGATTTGAGTTAAAGATTTTAGCTTTATCTTTTGGAATTGTTTTCTATGGCTTTTATTGTTGGTATTAAGTTATTTTGACTTGATTCGGATCAACCGGAGGTTGATTCACGACTGAAGATCTTCTTAGAGTAATGATTTGGCTTGCTTGAGGTAAGTATCTTATCTAAACTTGGTTGAGGCACTAGTTGTTTGAGTTATTTGTGTTATCTACGTGCTATGGTAAGTGCACATGTACAGGGATGAATCCATGTGCATGCACCGGGGTATTTATTTATGCTCGGGTTAGTGCTTAGGCTATGAAATTCCTTGAATTGATTATTAAGCTTTATGCTGTAATATTTCTTATACTTGTACCCTGTTATGAGCTAATTGAGACATATTTGAGGTTACATAGAGGTTAATCTCCTGATTTAACTTGATAATTGCTGCTTCTGTGATGGAATCGCTGATTTGAGATATGATAACACACTTTGCACATGCATACACTTTAGCATGTCATTTACACCAGTCTAGAAGTATGAAATTTGACATTCATTGATCATGTACATGTGATCTTGTATATCTGTTTTCTGTGTGATATGATCTGAACTGATAGGCCATGACCACGCTGCACGGATTGAGATATTGAGTCTATGATCATGCCGGGTAGACTATGATATTGAGCCAGTAACCATGTCAGACGGATTATGATAATTAGTATGTGAGTTGTTTGTGCAGTACGTGCATTGGTACGGTTGACATTATTAACACATGATTTGTCCGTGCAACATGTGAGTTGTCCGTGCAACGTATGGATATGGATCCATCCCCTATGCTCACCCTATCATGTTTCTCTCCTGGTGGTGTACACGTGGATATAGGAAAACTGATTAGTGGTTTGGTATTGTGTTAGAAATTTCTGAGAAAAATCTGGCCAGTATTGTTTGGTTATTACATTTCGTCTTTACTTGCAATTGTTTTGGTTATTAACCTGATTTACTTGCATATCATCTTTATATATTGGACTATTGACTGAGCAGAGTACCTGAATAATTGTGCAAACATAGATGGTTCTTTCTGTGCTTTATGACTTAATCACATCTGTTCTGTAATTGTTTAATTTATGAATTGTACAAGTAATAACGAGTATCATTTATAATTTTTTTTTTATACCTCGCTGAGGTTAGTCATGATACTTGTTGAGTACATGGGGTCGGTTGTATTCATACTATACTCTGTACTTAATTATGCAGATCCAAGTATTGGAGCCAGACATAAGTAGTCGAGGCTGATAGTTGAGTTGATCACTGAGAGACGAGGTAGAGCTGCATTTTCGGCCGCAATCTTGGTGTCTCCTTTCTTATTTACTGTTGTCTTTATTTTAGAGAGTATTGCATTTTGCCATTTTAGACTTGTATTTTCTTGTTCGTGCTCATGACTTAGTATTTACCAGTTCTGGGGAATTTATCATGTATTGGCGCTATTGTGTTTTATTTGAAGGATTCAGACTTGTATCATTTTTTAAATTCTGTATTTTGTTTTATCTTGTTATGTTCAGCTTGATTAGCAAGTGCGTTAGGCGCCATCATACCCAATTGGTAGTTTTGGATCGTAACACTTTGGAACCATCACTTCTTTTCTGATCCACAATTACCTGAGCCAGGCTAATAGAATCCATTTGTTATTCACTTTTTTTTAAAAGTAAGTTTTTCGTGTTCTCAATACATATAGTTGTTTTTAACAGCTAATCTTCTAAATTTGACTTTTGATTTTGTCAAACTTTATTTTTTTTCATTGTTGTTTTTGAAACTGGACTTCTAGAGATGCAACTTTTAACTTTTATAAAATACAGTTATTTCAAGATGGTCGATTCTGTCTTATTATACTGAGTTACAAACTTAATCTGATAAACAGAACAAAGTTAAAAAGAAGTACTCTCATGAAAGATCCAATTTGTAGCCCAAAGATTAAAGATTCAACTAAATGACTAATGGATAATTCATGAAATATTAGCCTACATGATAACTAATAGATGTTAGATTTAACACATGATTATCATGCTATATTTTTTTTATAGAATTATGTTTATACAATTTAACTAGTTTATCAAATTTACAGATGAAAGGAGTCATAAGTCATAATTATGATTAGACAAAGAATGCATGTACATGCAACTATCATATCAATAAAACTTTTATATGTCAGTCATTATTAAATATTTCTGTCATAAATAATCATCTGCTATTGTTTTGCAACTTTACATCCCTAAAACTGATAATGATATATTACACATCCTAAAGAAGACATGCTCATCAAATTTCTCTACAATTTTAAAAGTTACTACTTTTATTCCACAATAGCTTCTTGATATGAATACGATTGTAAAATAAGAAGGCTACACTTTCTTAAAGACAAGATAAAAACTATAGTCCAATTTGCTCATATCACATGTAAACTATATGTCGTTGAAATGTAAAAATGCAAAAAATAAAAATGTCAAGTTGAATATTTAGAATGACAATTGTATTTATGTAACTACATTTAGTTGTTTAAATAATATCTAATTATCTTTCATTCAACAATTAAGTCAGTCAAACAGTCCACTATTCATCAACTAAGCTTATATTTTCTCATTTCAAATTTAGTGCAACTCGTCGCACGCATATTCTGATGAACACAAAATAATAATGTTTGTATTGTTGTAAAATATTTGTATTGTGGTAAATATATGTAACGACCCGATCGATCGTTCCGAAAGTTTTAGCCCTGTTTCCCCCATTTCTGCTTCATTTTGTATGGTTCAGCTCTTTTATGTTGTATTGGGTGGATTGGCTCAGGTTCAGAATGATTGTAGAGAGAAATGAGACACTTAGTCTCTTAAGCTGGTCATTTAGTTGGAAAAGTCAACCGAAAGTTGACTTGTGAATAAACGATCTCGGAACTTGGTTTTTATGATTCAGATAGTTTCGTGAGGTGATTTGGGACTTAGGAGCGTATTCGAAATGTGGTTTGGAGGTCCCTGGTTGATTTAGGTGTGAATTGGCGATATTAGGATTTTGGCGTTTTCCGGTTGGTAGTGGAGATTTTGATATAAGGGTCGGAATGGAATTCTAAAAATTGGAGTAGGTCCATTGCGTTATTTGGGATGTGTGTTCAAAATTTCAGGTCATTCGGACACGCTTTGATAGACTTTTTGATCGAAAGCGGAACTTGGAAGTTTTGGAATTCTTAGGCTTGAATCCGAGGGTGATTTGATGTTGTTTTGAGTATTCCGAAGGTTGGAACAAGTTTGAATGATGTTATGGGATATGTTGACATGTTTGGTTGAGGTCTCGAGGGCCTCGGGTGAGTTTCAGGTGGTTAACGGATCAAATTCTTATTTTGGGAAGTTGCAGATTTTCTGGTTTTTGTTGCAGAGGAATTTGTTCTTCGCATTCGCGAAGATAGTCCCGCGTTCGCGAAGAAGAGCTGGGCCTAGAGAAGGAAATGTTCTTCGCGTTCGCGAATCTGGGGTCGCATTCGCGTAGGTATGGATTTTAGTGAATCGCAAACATGTGAGAGGAGTCGTGTTCGCGTAGGGAAAATGGAGTAGCTGGGACCCCAGGGGTTTTGTGCATCGCGTTCGTGTAGTTAAGGTCGCGTTCGCGTAGCTTGAGCAGCTTAGGCTTCGCGTTCGCGAGAGGGATGCTGTGTTTGCGAAAGAGGAATAATTGGTCTGTTATTTTTGTGCTTCGTGAACGCGAAGCTTGGGCCGCGTTCGCGAAGAAGGAAATTATACCTGGGCAGAATATTTAAATAACCATCTTTGCGATTTTTAGGCCATTTCTCACCATTGTTGGCCGGGTTTGAAGCTTTTTGAGAGGGATTGAAGAGGGATTCGAAGGGAAACACTTGGAGGTAAGATTTTGGAACTCAATACTCGATTCTATGGTGATTTCTAGCTAATTTGACATGAAATTAGTGGGATTTAAAGCCTAAAATTGGGGAATTAGGGCTTGAAATTGGAGAGTGTAAATTGGGGATTTGAGGGGCCATTTGAGGTCTGATTTTGATGTTCTTGGTATGTGTAGACACGTGGGAGGATAAGGATTCTATTGATGTATTTTTTATTGGATTCCAAGGCATGAGCCCGAAGGTCGGGTTTGACCAATTTCGGGATTTTTGATGTAATTTGATTATTTTCGCGTGGGCTTTGTTCCCTTAGAATATATTGATGTTATGGTTCTGATTTTGGTTAGAGACGGAGCATTTGGAGGCCGAAACGAGAGGCAAGGGCATCACGGGCTAGGGGTTGTCTTGGCTTGAGGTAAGTAACACTTCTAAACTTGGTTCTGAGGTTTCGAAACCCCGAACTATGTGTTCTATAATTACTATTGAGGTGACGCAAATGCCAAGTGACGGGTGTGTGGGAGTACACCGTGAGAAATGCAGCCTGGATTATTCCATGGCACCACTTAGTGACTCTTTCTTGCTGATATCTATGTTATATATATGTGATTAAGTTAATGAGGTGGAAATCATGCTAATTATCACATTAAGGCTTCACGCCAAGACTGTTGAGACCCGAGAGGTCATTTCTTGCTGTCATATCATTAGCTTCATTGATATTCTATACTCAGTCCTGTTCATGCATATTATATCATGCCTCAGTCTCAATTATTGTTATTTGACACATCATATCCTTGTTCGGGCTAGTATCATAACATTTTGAGCCCGTGTGTGAGACTAGAGAGTGATGACTGAGTGAAGCCGAGAGCCTGATATTGAGTGACAGTATGGGATCGGGCTGCCCATCGCAGCGAGATGGATCTTCTCTATAGGCTAGAATGGCCTTCCTCGGTACTGGATGACTGTTGTCAGTGTTACGTATATATTCTGGGATGGATCTTCCCTAGTCTTGTGAGCCATATACGGTGCCGAGTGGTTGTGAGGCCGTATTGATATTATCTGGAGAATTTATACTATCAGATTCATTTTCAGCAGGGTGGAAGGATAATATCGGGTTTCAGTTTAGATATTACTATGGTCCTTGCCGAAGGAGAGGGAGCTCCACGACTAGTTGATCTGAGGAATGGTTATGATTTTCCACGTGTTTCATTCATCGTTGGCAATACGGAAGTGTTGGAATGAGGCCTTATTTGATAAGAGGTTTATCATCGATATTCGGTTGTTTTGAGCAGATGTTGTGATTTGAAGGTTTCGCTATGAATGTTCGAGTAGTATGATATATCCTGTAATTTCCATCATGAATTGTGATTATGGATTGGTACAACGTGTTCAGATTTATTCGGTATGTAGATGTGAGATTATGATCTTATAGATGATTTCGGAAGTGAAAATTTGGTTCTAAGGTTAATGGGCAAGGTTGGATTGTGAAATTTCAGTTCCGTTGTGTTATCGGACCTATATTGGATAGGGTGACGTGAGATCACCCCCGAGTATATGCATGGTAAGGTTATATAGCGATTTATAGGCTTTTGGAACAACTCTGGGCACGTTCGTAGACGAACGTATGTTTAAGTGGGGGAGGATGTAACGAGTCATTCCGAGAGTTTTAGCCCTGTTTCCCCCATTTCTGCTTCATTTTGTGTGGTTCAGCTCTTTTATGTTGTGTTGGGTGGATTGACTCAGGTTCGGAATGATTGTAGAGAGAAATGAGACACTTAGGGGTCGTTTGGTGGGATGCATTGGATAAGCTAATGCATGCATTAGCTTTGTGTATTAATAATACATTGTTTGGTAGGCATTTTGAACCTATGCATTAGTTATGCAAGCAATAGTTATACATCCTATTTGGTATTATCCTATGCATAACTAATGCATAGAAAATAATGGTATTAGCAATGCAATGGGTTTTAATGCATGCATTAGCTTAGTTAAAGACAAAATTATCCTTCAAAATTTATGTTTGATTAAAATATGCTAGTTAGTATATTAATGCAAGTTCAAAATAATCCAAAAATAAAATTATATCCCTAGTAAATAAATAAATACTTAACATATTTCCTTTTTTATAAATAAATATTTAATTTTATTTTACAATATAGGTAGACAAATAAAATATTTTTTTAACTTTTTCATATAAAAACATTTCTCAATATATGTTTCTTTTAAAAAGTTAGAGTGTGGACTAGTTTTGAGGGCATTTTTATAAACAAACAATTCTTTTAGAAACTGTGCAATGCTTTAATACATCAAACCAAATAATGGATAAGAAATATGTCAGCATAACTAATACCAGCATAACTAATGCAAGCATAACTAATACCAGCATTACTAATACACCCTATTCAGCATTATTCTTATGCACCCTACCAAACGACCCCTTAGTTTCTTAAGTTGGCCATTTAGTTAGAAAAGTCAACTGGAAGTTGACTTGTGAGTAAACGATCTCGGAACTTGGTTTTTATGATTCCGATAGCTTTGTGAGGTGATTTGGGACTTAGGAGAGTGTCAGAAAGTGGTTTGAAGGTCCGTGGTTGATTTAGGTGTGAATTGGCGAAATTGGAATTTTGACGTTTTCTGGTTGGTAGTGAAAATTTTGATATAAGGGCCATAATGGAATTTCGGGAACTGGAGTAGGTCCGTTGCGTCATTTTGGACGTGTGTGCAAAATATTAGGTTATTCGGACGAGGTTTGATAAACTTTTTAATCGAAAGCGGAACTTGGAAGTTTTGGAATTCTTAGGCTTGAATCCGAGGGTGATTTGATGTTTTGATGTTGTTTTGAGTATTCCCAAGGTTGGAATAAGTTTGAATGATGTTATGGGATATGTTGGCATGTTTGGTTGAGGTCCCGAGGGTTTCAAGTGAGTTTCGGGTGGTTAACGGATCAAATTCTTGTTTTGGGAAGTTGCACATTTTCTGGTTTTTGTTGCAGAAGAATTTGTTCTTCGCACTCACGAAGATAGTCTTGCGTTCGCGAAGAAGAGCTAGGCCTAGAGGAGAAAACGTTCTTCGCGTTCGCGAATCTAGGGTCGCGTTCACATAGGTGTGGATTTCAGTGAATCGCGAATGCGTGAGAGGAGTCGCGTTCGCATAGGGAAAATGGAGTAGCTAGGACCCCAGGGGTTTTGTGCATTGCGTTCACGTAGGTAAGGTCGCGTTCGCGTAGGCTTGAGCAGCTGAGCCTTCGCCTTCGCGAGAAGGATGTTGCATTCGTGAAAGAGGAACACTTGGTCTGTGATTTTTGTGCTTCGTGAACGCGAAGCTTGGGCCGCGTTCGCGAAAAAGGAAATTATACCTGGGCAGAATATTTAAATAGCCATCTTTGCGATTTTTAGGCCATTTCTCACCATTGTTGGCCGGGTTTGAAGCTTTTTGAGAGGGATTGAAGAGGGATTCGAAGGGAAACACTTGGAGGTAAGATTTTTGAACTCAATACTCGATTCTATGGTGATTTCTAGCTAATTTGACATGAAATTAGTGGATTTAAAGCCTAAAATTGGGGAATTAGGGCTTGAAATTGGAGAGTGTAAATTGGGGATTTGAGGGGCCATTTGAGGTCTGATTTTGATGTTCTTTATATGTGTATACTCTTGGGAGGATAAGAATTCTATTGATGTGATTTTTATCGGATTCCGAGGTATGGGCCCCGAGGTCAGGTTTGACCAATTTCGGGATTTTTGATGTAATTTGATTATTTTCGCGTGGGCTTTGTTCCCTTAGCATATATTGATGTTATGGTTCTGATTTTGGTTAGAGACGGAGCATTTGGAGGCCGAAACGAGAGGCAAGGGCATCGCGGGCTAGGGTTTGGCTTGGCTTGAGGTAAGTAACACTTCCAAACTTGGTTCTGAGGGTTCAAAACCCCGAACTATGTGTTCTATAATTACTATTGAGGTGATGCAAATGCCAAGTGACGGGTGTGTGGGCGTGCACCGTGATAATTGCGGCTTGGATCATTCAATGGCACCGCTTAGTGACTCATTCTTGCTGATATCTGTGTTGTAATTATGTGATTAAGTTAATGAGCTGCAAATCATGCTAATTATCACATTAAGGCTTCACGCCAATACTGTTGAGACCCGAGAGGTCGTTTCTTGCTGTCATATCATTAGCTTCATTGATATTCTGTACTCAGTCCTGTTCATGCATATTATATCATGCCTCAGTCTCAATTATTGTTATTTGACACATCATATCCTTGTTCGGGTTAGTATCATGATATTTTGAGCCCGTGTGTGTGAGACTGGAGAGTGATGACTGAGTGAGGCCGAGAGCCTGATATTGAGTGACAGTATGGGATTGGGCTACCCATCGCAGCGAGATGGATCTTCTCTATAGGCTAGAATGGCCTTCCTCGGTACTGGATGACTGTTGTCAGTGTTGCGTATATATTCTGGGATGGATCTTCCCTAGGCTTGTGAGCCATATACGGTGCCGAGTGGTTGTGAGGCCGTATTGATATTATCTGGAGATGGATCTTTTCCATAGGCTGGAATGACTTTCCTCAGTACTGAGTGACTATTGTCAGAGATGTATATATTTCGGGGTGGATCTTCCCTGGGCCATACGAGCCATATACAATACTGATTGGGCGAGCATTTGAGATTGTGGGCACATGGGGCACTCAGTATGGTGCATTTCATACAGTATGTGCATTGACATGTAGAGGCAGCAGAGTTACCCTCTTTTACCCTGTTCATACTTGCTCTATTTTACTGTTCGAGTTGCTTATTAATTGAAATCATGCCTACGTTTCTGTACATTATTTTTGTTATCCTTGAGGAGGTTGAGTTCGTCACTACCTATCAGTCCAAAGGTTGGACTTGTTACTTACTGAGTTGGTGTACTCACATTACCCCCTGCACCTCGTGTGCAGATTCAAGCACTTTGGATCCAGCGGCGGATGGTTTATCGAGGCTGCTAACTCAGGAGATTATTGAGGTACCTGCATGGCGTTCGCAGTCCTTGGCTTTCCTCCTTACTTTCCAGTTGTGTTTCAGTTGTTCCCTTAAACATTATATTAGACTATGTATTTTCCTTAGACGCTCATACGCTCAGTGGCACCCCGATTTTGGGCTGGATTGTATCTATTCTCGGAATTTCTTATATTTCAAATAGTTCTTTAACAGTTAAAAGTTTTCGTAAAAATTTTCAAGCTTATTATTATCGTGTTGATTGTTCAGTTGAGGTTAGCCTAGTTTCATGATAGGTGCCATCACAACGGGTTGGGTTTTAGGGTCGTGACAATATAGTCTAATAAAATTTGCACTGTTATTGTAAACTATTTGTATTGATTAGCAGGGATATATGTGCAATGTATGTGTTTACAAACCAGTACGTTAAAAAAAGAAAGAAGAAAAAGGCATGAGTTTGCAGTGCCTTTGAAAAGGAAAACGTTGCTATGTTGCAGCAAATATAATGCTCGATTTACAAAGTTTTCTTGTGTGTTTGTATCGAAAAATGAACCAAACGGGCATTTTTTATTCCATTCTTTATAATTTATCAATCCTAAATCAAATTATTAATTATTTTAATTTATCTTATTATAAAATAGTCATACAACAATCGGTCATGATAATCCAATATCCTATCATGTAAAATTGGCATATGAGAGATGCCTATAATATGATACTAACATGTGAAGATGCACGTATAGTCATGACACAAGTAAATCAAGTATAAGATATTGTAACGCCCCAATCGGTCGTTTTTTGCTTTCTAGAACTTTGTTCTCCTAAATAAGACTTTCCGTACATGCTTTTACTATTTTATGACTTGCGGGGATGGTTAGTTCGGGATTTGGAAGGGTTAGGGTTGAAGCTCCCTAGTTCTGTTATAATCGCACCTACGCTTGGCCAGCCGCATGTGCGAGCCATGAGCCGCAAAAGCGAACGAGGGAGAACAGTCCAGGCATCGTAGGTGCGAAATCTTTGGCGCACCTACGCTACAACAGGTGCGAGATCAGAGGTCATAGGTGCGGGCTTGTGCGAAGATGTGATCCCTTGAGCCCGCAGACATGGAGCTTGGCTAGTACGGGAAAATGTGCACCCGCGATGGCTTTTCCGAAGGTGCGGCCAAGGCACCGCAGGTGCAAAATCGTTGGAGGCATTGAGGTTCATTTAATACGAGACTTAAGCCGTTTTTACACATTTCTCTCACTCTTTGGGCAATTTTTGGAGCTTCTTGAGATGGGTTTTCACCTAGCTTTTGAAGGTAAGTAATTTCTACCTAATGTGAGTTTAATACATAGTTTATGGGTAGATTATAACATGTAAATTAGTAAAAATCATGGGTTTAGATGAAAGCCTAAGTTTTCGATAAAAATGAGATTTTACCAGGGAAATGATTATGGAACTTAGTGAAGATCATATATCTATGTTCCTATGGTTATGAGTAACAACTTTCTTCGAAAATTTTCGGAATTCGGGCATGGCGGCCGGACGGTGAATTTTAGGAACCTTACATTTAGGGTTGGATAATCACTTAAATAGCTAGAATATGAACTTTTGAACATATATTGATTAATTTTACATTATTTGAATAGTTTTGGATTGTTCGGCACCGATTTGAGGGTTTGAGCATAATCTTGGGCTGGAAAGTAGGCCTTGAGACAAGGTAAGATTCTTTTCTAACCTTGTAAGAGGGAATCTACCCCATAGGTGAACTTAATTAATATGTGATGTTATTTGTGAGGGCTACGTATGCACGAAGTGACGAGAGTTCGTACGTGCTACTATTCCTGTTTATGTTCGGGTGGTTTTAGGTTTACACCATACTTTGTGGATACCATTATCTGATTATATTGTCAGTTGTATCGAATGGAACTAAGTTGAGGAATTTTAAAAATTCAAAAGTTTCAAGTTGAATTTCCTTTATTTTGAAAAGAATCAAGAAAGGGTATGAATTATTGATAAATTTAAATTTAACCGCGTCGCAAGTATATTCCGCGAGCAGGGTGACTCTTTCCACTACTCTCATGGGAGAGGGTCATTTGCCTCGGCAGGTTAATAGATGCATCTATGGTTCATGCTATTAGATCCTCAGCAGTGGACAATTTACATTTATGTTGGATCGGGGCGTACGTCCTCGACAGAATTTGTGCGTGATAATAGAACTGGAAGTCCCTTTTTAGACTTGGTATTAATTCACTTGAATTGAGAAGTTATTGGTTTTAAATGAATGAAGTGATTTGGTTATTAAATATGGTGAAATGATTGTTCAGTTATTTCTTATTCTGTGTTATATTGTTATCTCTACATATCATGTTTAATTAGAAGTTCATATTATCATATTGATGGCCCTAGTAAGTGTCGGAGTCGACCTCTCATCACTACTTCTTCGAGGTTAGACTAGATACTTACTGAGTACATATTATTTATATACTCACACTATACTTTTGCACTTAATTGTATAGGATTTGAGGCAGGTGCATCTGGTTACCAGTTCGACGCGCATATTTGATCCACGTTTCAAGACTACACAGTGAGCTGCCTTTCTAAGCTGTCCTGCAGCAGCCGAAGTCTTCCTTTTGTTATTTTTTTCTGTCTATTATATTTCAGATAATAGACTAGTATTATTTTGTATATTCTACTAGAATTCTCATACACTTGTGACACCAGGTCCTGTCACACACTAGTAGACTTTTGATTTTGGATTTATTTTATGACTACGAGTTGCATTCATTTGCTTTCGTTTAATTATTTTCATATGCCAATTTCTAAATCTTTTAACAATGAGGAAAATGTTATTCACTAAATAATTTTATTTAAATCGAGAAACCACTAGATTGATTAATGTTGGCTTGCCTAATTACAGTGTTGGGCACCACCACGACCTGAAATGGAATTGGGTCATGACAGATATGAAGCATATACCAAATAAGGCATAAAAAGCCTAACAACTACCATGCGCATGGATAAACCTTGGTACCTGTATATATGCTCGTTAATTACCTCGCATATATGTTACACCCAAACACGTAGCATGTAGCACATAAGTTCATTTTATGAAAAGTTCTTCAAGTCAAGTTTAGTGAGGATACTTATCTTGTCCAAAATAAGTTTCAACCTTCAAGAACACCGCTTCCTTTCACTATGGACCCCAAACATTCACAATCTAGTTGAAGTGTTATTTTAAGATGCACCTAGACACAGGAAGAGGGTTGAATTATATTTTACCCAATTTTTACGATTTCAAAGAACCTGTTGCTTTGAATTGTGCAAACAGACATAAACAGAAATAATTGTAGAAAATTAACCAACACGAAGATTTTTACGTGAAAAACCTCCTTGCTCGAGTAAAAATCACAACATATCCAGTAGAATTTTCCTCAAAACTTCAAAGAAAAGTTTTAGATTACAGCTCTATAACCAAGGAGAATAACTTAAGTACCCTAACTCCTACAATCAACTCAATTGTAGAAACCCCTTCCCAAACTAACTCTAGTCTAAGAAGCTAACAAAAACTCAAAATTCTGCACGAACCTATTGATTACACTTATCTAAATCAAATAGGTTATAGTTTAGAACACCTGACTTATCCTAACAACTAAAAATTTGAGCAGCTTCATCTTCAGGAACTGGTTATTCAGTCGATTATCTTGAGTCTCTAGAAGTATCTTTTTGATGTGATTGCTATTGTCAGAAGTGATTTTACATGATTTCTCTTAATAACAGTAGTCTTGAACTGTGGCAAAAGGTCTCCTTTTACAGTTGTAAAGTTGGCCGAAAATCTTCTTCAACTAATGCTCCAAAACTCTAAATATTTCGGTTAAGGAAAACCTATCCTATTTTGATTTGTTTTCTTTATTTATTTCCAACTCTTTGTAATGACATGATCGGTTGTCGGTGGTTTAAGTTCATGAGTAGCTTCATATGATATATTATGACTTGTGTGTATGGTTGGTTTTAGTTTTCGAGTGGTTCCGGATTGATTTGGAAGAATGATTCTTAACTAGAAAGTTTTATGTTAGAAGAGTTGACCAAGTTTAAATTGTGTATTTGACATCATATCAGAGTTTTGATGGTTCCGTTAGTCTATATGGTGATTTTGGACTTGGGCGTATGCCCGGGTTTGCATTTGGATGTTTCTAGAAGGTTTTGACGCTAATTGTAAAAGTTGGCAATTTGAAGTTTTGGAAAATTTATAAGTTTTATCGGGAGTTGAGTTCGATGTTATCAGGATGGGATTGTGGTTCTCAGAGTTGGAATAGGTTATTTATGTCATTTGGATAGTGTGTACAAAATTTGAGGTCATTACGAGTTGATTTGATATAATTCAGTACGAGTTTTGGAAGTTGAATGTTCAGAAGTTCATTAAGTTTGATTTGAAGTGCGATTCATAGTTTTGATGATTTAAGGCCCCGAGTAGGTCCATGTTATATTTTTGAACTTATTGGTATGTTCGGACATGGTCCCGAGGGGCTCGGGTGAATGTCAGACGTGGTTTGGATCATTTGGGATCATGTTGATTGATGCTGACTATTGATAGGATCTGGTGTGATCGCACATGTAGAGCTCTTGGCACATGTGTAGTGTCTGAAGATATGGTAGAGTATTCACAGAAGCAAAATGGGACTGAGTTTGGGGACTCCACAGAAGCGGGCTTGTGGGCGCATTTGTAGTAGCGCAAAAACGATGGCTTTGGGCGCAAAAGCGAGAAGGAGCACATGAGCGGATGGTGTCTCGCACATGCGATGTCGCAGAAGCAGAATTAGTTTCGCAGGTGCGTGAGGTTGGGCTTCAGTATTTTTTCACAAAAGCAGAACTTCTGTTGCGGAAGCGACATTGCAAAAGCGGCTATTGATTCACAAATGCGAAAGAGCTGAGCAGAAGTTATAAATCGAGGTTTTGGTTTATTTTATCATATTTGGAGATTTGGAGCATAGGTATGGACGATTTTAGAGAGGATTTCACCACATGAGTTGAAATAAGTATTTTCTACTTGGTTTTGATTATATTCCACAATTCTATCTTCGATTTTAGCATTTTATTGATGATTCTAAAAGATAAATTGGGGGGTTTCATCTAAACTTTCCTAAAGTGATTAATTGAATTTTGAACATCGATTTGGGGTCGGATTTGAGTTAATTTAGTATGGTTGGACTTGTATTCGAATGGGTTGTCGAAATTTATAAGTTTTATCGGGTTCCAAGGTGCGGGCCCAGGTTTGATTTTTTGGTTGACTTATCATATTTATTAAAAATTTGATCTTTATCATTTGAGTTTGTTTCCTATGGCATTATTTGATTTTTTGAGTCGCTTTGGACTAGTTTTGAGCCGTTCGGAGGTTGATTTGCATGGGATGGTGTTTCTAAAGTAACAGTTGGCTTGCTCTGCATTTGGCTTACTTGAGGTAAGTAACATATCTAAACTTGGATTTGAGGGTAAATATCCTTGGGCACTATTATATTTGAGATGGGTTAGGGGTTATGCGCGTTCTTGGTGACGGGCGCGAGTGCGTGCATCGAGGTATTGATGATCTGGGTAGTTCTTAGGCTATTATATGCCTTATTTATCTATATTGCTTCCTTGGTATCATGTTTTTCTCCATTTACGTGACTATGTGGGATATTATTTATGCTAGAAATCATACCCAGGCTACCTATTCAATTGTTTGAAACATGATAGGGCTATTTTTGCCATGTCGAGTTATTTTCCTTAGCCGTAGTCACACTATACACTCATGATAGTTATATCCGCCTGTTATATCTCTGTCTTTGTGCACTTTTTATGTTCTGTCACATATGTTATTTGTGTCCTTGTATGTGACTCGAGTTTAAACCGTATTAGAGGCATATTGTGATATTCTGTGTGATATTATTGGATTGTGTTTCAGTGGGATGTCTGCTGTAATGACCTAGCCGGTCGTTTTGTGTATTATAGCCCCATTTCCTTATTTATTGCTTCCTCTATGTGCATATGTTGTTATGTAATTTGGTGGGGGTGGTTGGTTTGGTTTCGGGATGTTTTGGAGTGAATTGAGACACTTAATCCCAAGGTTGGAAGCTTAGGTTGGAAGAGTTTATCGGAGTTTGATTTTTGTGTAACGAATCCGAAATGGAGTTTTGATGGCTCTGATAACTTCATATGATTATTTTGGACTTAGGCTTATATACAAATTTGGATTTGGAAATTTGTAGGTTGATTTGGTGCATTTTGGCGTAAGTTAAAAAGTTGGAGGTTTGGAAGGTTGAGAGGTTTGACCAAGAGTTGACTTTATCGATATCAGGTTTGGATTTTGATTCCAGGAGTTGGAGTAGGTATGTTGTGTCATTTACGACTTGTGTGCAAAATTTGAGCTCATTCGGAATTGGTTTGATATGATTCGGCAATAGTTTTAGAACTTGGAAGTTCTTTAGTTCATTAGACTTGAATTGATGTGTGATTCATGGTTTTGGTGTTGTTTGATGTGATTTGAGGCTTAAAGCGAGTTTATATTGTGTTTTAGGACTTGTTGGTATGTTTGCACGGGGTTCCGGGGACCTCGGGTGTGATTCAGTTGGTTGGCAGATCATTTTTGTTCCTTGAAGGATTAGTGAAACTTTGAGGTTCTGGTGTAATCGCACGCGCGAGGGAATTTTCACAGGTACGACGTTGCAAAAGTAGCAAATTGATTGCAAGTGCGTGTTTGGGCTATGGTTGGTGAAGGTCGCAGGTGCGAAGGTTGACATCATCTACCAATTCGCAGATGCAGATAAGGGGTCACAGAAGCGGGGAATTGTTGGCTGAGCTTGGACCGTAGATACGGAAGATTTCCGCAGGTGCAAACCCGCAGAAAAGGGAATTGGACCGCAGAAGTGGAAGGTCGGGATTTAAGTAAAAAATGCATATGCACATTTTAACTGCAGAAGCGGAGATTGGGAGCACATGTGCGATTTACTGGGCAGTCTACATATGTCAAAGGGTTCGATATTTTTCTCATTTTTGAAGTTATAGAGTTCGGCTAAGGGTGATTTTTGGAGCACCTTTCACCATAATTGAGGAGGAAAGTGAAGATTAATCACTTTTGTTGTTAGATATTGATTACCCATTGATTATTACACCTAATTTTCATGAATCTAAGATGGGATTTTGGAGATTTTTTACTATGTTATTAGAGAGTGAGATGTGATTATTTGAGGGTCAATTCATCATTGGAATAAGGTGATTTTTGTATGGTTGGACTTGTATTTGAATGAGTGTTTGTAATTTGTGAATTTTGTCGGGTTTCGGGGTGCGAACCCGGGGTTGACTTTGTATATTTAATTAAATATCTTAACTTTATCATTTGGATTCAATTCCCATGGCTATTATTGATTATATTAAGTTGATTTGACTAGATTCGGGTCATCCGGAGATTGATACGCATAGAAAGGGCTTGTTAGAGGAGTGATTTGGCTTGCTTGAGGTAAGTATCTTACCTAAAACTGGTTGAGGCATTAGTTGACTAAATTATTTGTGATATCTACGTGTTATTGGTGCGGATATCTATGGGGGGTTTGATCCCATGTGTGAGCACTGGGGTTTTTATCCATGTTCGGGGTAATGCTTAGGCTATGATATGCCTAGAATTGACTGTTAAGCTTTAAGCTATAATATTCCTCATATTTCAACCTTGTTGTTAACTATTTGAGCCATGTTGAAGTTACATAGAGGCTAATTCCTTGAATGAACTTGATAATTGCTATTTCTGAGATGAAATTGCTGATTTGATCTGTGATAGCACACTTTGTACATGCCTACACTTTAGCATGTCCTTTATACCAGTCCAGGAATATGAGATCTGTTATTCATTCATCACATACATGTATTCTTGTATATTTTCTTCTGTGTGATATGATTGGACTGGATGCATGTGACCACGCCAGGCGGATTGTGTTGTTATGCATGTGACCACGCCGGGCGAATTGTGTTGTTATGCATATTACCACGCCGACCAGATTGTGTTGTTGTGCCTGTGACCACGCCGGGTGGATTGTGTTGTTATGCCTATGACCACGCCGGTCAGATTGTGTTGTTGTGCATGTGACCATACCAAGCAGATTGTGTTGTTATACCTGTGACCATGCCGGATAGATTGTGTTGTTCTGCCTGTGACCATGCTAGGTGATAAGTTGGTATTTTACCAACTTATCTCTTCTTGATACTTAGGCTTTAGTATGATGTTGTTGAGAAACTAAGGCATTTATTGAGTTTTAGTGGCATATTTCAGGTATCAAGTGATTTGGAGGAAATATGGAAGAAACAAGTCAAAATGTGATAAATTGAAGAAAAATGACTGCTGCCAGTTAATTCTCTTCGCGATCGCGAACATTGGCATGCGATTGCAGAAGGCTGGCAAACAACACATCGCGAATGCAGAGACATTTATGCGAACCCGAAGAAGAGGCTCATCAACTGCTCCCAGTTGCTCTACACGAACACATGGATCTTGTCCGTGATCGCAGAGCTTTACATCTTTACTCTTCGCGATCACAGTCCTCTTTTTGCGATCGCGATTCACATATCTGGGCAATTTTGGCATTTTACGTTTTTTACCCCAAAACCATTTAATACACGACCTAGCTAATCTTTGGCATATCTTTGACTTATTTTCAGTCTCTAACACTAGAGAAGAACAAGTTTTGGAAGCTAGGGTTTGCACACACACTTGGGTGTTGAAGATTTGAAGCTTTTGGTTGAGAATTTCTTACCAATTTATGTTCATTTCTTCATTTCCTTGCTTTGTATTGAATATCAAAGTGTGTAGTATTTGTTCAAACACTTGAATCTTGTTTATGGAAATATTCATGTTTAAAGTGTGGATTATATATCTTGTTGTGCTTATTTATTGAATGATTTTTTATCTTTTATGAAGTGAGTTATTGTTTCTTTAATTATTCTTGTTCTTTAATATTTCCAAAGGGATTAGTAGGACTCGCCCATTAACTTTGAATTAATTTTGGAAAAGATTATTTGGGGTTGGGAAAGATTAATTAACAAGAACTTGAGGCTTTAACCCTCATTTTATAGATTCTACCTAGGGATAGGATTGAACTACTTGTAGCCATATCCGGGTGTGCTTAATCTCTTAATTGTTTTAGGGATAAATTAATTAGGAAGTCTTGTTAGTATTCGGAAGAAGCTAATATAGAATTATTACCCGAGGCTAATTAACATAAACTCGCTCATAATTGTAAAATCGTGAAATACATTGGATCGTTACTTGAGTGTAATTCCCCGTGTATCCATACTTGTAGTCATTGATCATTTTACTTGCTTTCTAGGTTAGTTAACATTTGCACATTTGGATATAAATATTTTCAAAAACCAATTTTAAGTGTTTGGCATTGCATAACAAGTGATAATTCTCTTACATTCTTAATCGCCTACATATTGTTCTCTATAGAATTCGACCCCGACTCATAGTTGGGTAAATTATATTGCATGTGACCGTGTCCATTTACTTTTTAGTAGTGGAATTGGACGTCATCAAAATTGGCGCTGTTGATGGGGAACAATTTGGCGTAATTTAGGTTGTTTGAGAAATAAGCGTAAGTGCTTTGGTCCAAACTTGTGAATATTTGTGTAATTAATTTTTCTTACCTTGGTCTATTCTTCTTATTTGTTTTTTGTTTATTTTCTTAGTTTTTGAAAAAAAATGGCATCATATAATGAAAATGGGTCGGATGGTAGTTGTTCATACTTTGATGGCCCTTGTCCTTATTGTGGAGGACCACACTCGTGGCAAAATTGTTTAAATTCTCGCGGGGGTGGATTGTGTGCACAATCTTAAACCTATGAGTGGAGTATTTGTGATAAGTGTGGTCGTCAAAATGGTCATTGGGATGATTGTGATTATTTGTCCTTCCCTTCCCCAAACCCCCGCTATGATGATTCTACTTTTTGTGATGAATATGATATAGCTATTGAAGTGAAAGAGATTGAGCATTGTCAAAATGGAGAGTTCAAGCTCATGTTATAATGTCTAATTGAAGGAGGAAACAAAGAACAAAGTGCCTTGGAGGAGCTTTTGGAAAATAGTATCCAAAATGACTTGGCACTTGAAAGGTTGAACTTGCAAATGGAAGAAATGCCTGAAGCTTTAGAGGTCCAAAAAGCCTTGGAAGTTAATGATAGCCAAGAATTTTTCTTAGATGTGGAAGACGAAAATCCTTCCTTGGCACTTGATCAAAACCAAGAAGAACTCTCAAATGCTCAAAATGAGAAAATGATTCTCATGTTGGAGACCATTCTTTCAAATGAGGAGAAGCACAACTTTGCACTCGAGGACTTGAAGCAAGTCTTGACTCAAAATGATGATAATATCCGCACTTTGGAAAGTCAAATGAAAATATTGGTTGAGACTCACTATGCCCGCCAACTTGAGAGTGTGGAAGGAAGTCAAGAAGAGTCCGACTTCGAGGAAGAAAGTGAGCTTTACTTTGAGGAATCAAGAATTGAACATCCGCCAACCGACTCCATGAGTGTTAGTGATGCCAAGAAAAATATGAAATTAGAGTCAACCGGTGTAAATGAAAATATGGTTGAGATTGACTCTAATCCGAGGGAAAAAGAGGACGTAAAATCCAAGAAGAATTGCAATTTGGAGGTTTGATATCACATTCCAAGCATTTTTCAACATTGGAATTATGTGGTGATATGGGAATTGAAATACACGAGTCAATGAAGGATTGCGAGGAGGAAAGATAAATGCCATACATCTTACAATTTGAGGGAACAAGAAGGCAAAATGACATTCCTCACATGAAAGTCAAGAAATGCAAATTGAAGAAATTAAGGCTTGGCTTGATCATCTACTTACCACCGCCACCGCCCGTGGTCACAAGCTTGATTCCAAGTTGGGTGCCCAATTCATATCATCAAAGTGGCGAGAAAAGTAGTAAAGTGACTTGCGTCATTCCACAACGTTAAATGCGACGCTTGGTGGGATGAAACCCATCGTTTTTAAAAATTTAAGTCGTTTTTGAAATTTCTTTTTTTAGAATAGCTTAATATATTATGTTTGACAAATTTGCCAAGTTTCACATTTTTTAGAAGTTGTTTTGGGCCGGTTGCATGGTTCGGGCAGTCCAAACTAGTAGCTGTAGAAAAATTGCAAAAAATTACAGTTAATCGCGATCGCATAAAAGGCCTGGCGTTCACAGAGAACGGAATTTTTCTAAACCTACGCGATCGCAGAATCCGGAACGCGGTCGCATGATTTTGGATAATTTGTTCTCTGCGAACGCAGTAAACCTCACACGATCGCGGTTAAATAGGTAAGTTCCTAATCTTTAAAACACTGGGAATAACAAAGAATACGCACTTTTCCTCAAAACAAAGAAACATCCTTCTCATACTCCCCTAACCCTGGAAACCATCTTCAATCTTCCTCTTGTTCAATTCCTATGCAAAACATTCGCCCATCACTCCAAGGTATGTGCATTTCTCCCCTATCTCTTGGATTTCTTTTTGTTTCTTCTGCGCCTCTGCTTGGTGAGAAAGGATAAATAGCAGAAAATCTCAAAATTTTAGGGCTTGAGTTTTATTTTCCTTCTCAAATAAAAATATTGTGTGCTTTCTGTGCTTGCTTGTTGTGAGAAATTTGTTGAGAGATTGAGTGATGTTTTGTGAATTTTTGGGGTAAAAATCCATGGGTTGATGGTGTTAACTTGCTGAGAAAATTGGGGTACACAACCTGTTCAATGAAATGCCCAAACAAACTATCTCTGGGCGAGGAAGAAGACCCTCACGATCGCGATGCCTCATTCCTCGATCGCGTAGGTCTGAATCTGCTGAGTACCAAAATTGTACATCGCGAACGCGTAAATGCTTCTACAATCGTGTAGCTTTACTGCTGCTGGAAACAAAATTGTTCTTCGCGATCGCATGATAGGTTCTGCGATCACGATTCACCGAGGCCCAGGCAGAAAAACAGTAGACTCACCAATTTTTATCCTAAGGCCTTTTGATCTCTTTCTTTGGCCAATGTACCTTATAATACAATGCTTTAAGTGTCCATGCTGGTATTTAACACATTTACTCCTTTTGAAGGTACTTTGAGCTATAAAATGGATCTGGCAACAAATGAAAATGTGCAAGAATATGTCGAACAAGTTGCCGAAGAGGAGTACTTTGATCAGGACATATTCTCATCATTAAGCTGTTCCCACCGCCACGACAAATAACTGTGTAGAGGTATGATTAAGGAAAGAGGCATTGTCACGACCCTAAACCTGGACCCAGCCGTGATGACGCCTCTCGTGAAGACAAGGCCAGGCGACACTTACCTATTTCAGTTTTAAGCAGTTAACAATGTGAATTAAGTCTAAAGCATAATAAATAAAATCTCAAAGTAGCAGATAATAGCATAATTTGCGGAATACAACCCCACACAGCCCGATACCGGGGTGTCACTAGTGATGAGCATCTATCAATCCTAATACAAGTTTGAAAAGTCTATAAGCTATTACAAAATGCCTGATAAAGAGATAAAAATCATAAAGGGGAAAAAACACGGGACTGCGGATGCCAAGCAGCTACCTCGTGGTCTCCGAAATCTACCGGGAGCTCTCAACTCGCACTGGCAGGATCAACAACGCCTGAATCTGCACATAGGGTGCAGGAAGTAAAGTGAGTACTCCAACTCAGTGAGTAATAATCGTAAATAAAGACTGAAAGCATGAAATCACGTAAGACACATTATAGGCTATAATGAGGCAGTAAAACAAGTAAGAACAGTGATTCAATAGAGGTATATAAATCATATAAGTTCAGTTTAAACTTCGAGAAATGTCTATTTAACAATTAAATAGGTAAATGACAGACAAATAAGACAGATAAGCACATAGAGAATTGCCCCTCGGGCACAATGTCAACAATACCAGCCCCTTGGGCTATATCTCACTTCACAATGGGTACCCACACTTACTGGGGTGTGCAGACTCCTGGAGGGGCCCCTTACGGCCCAAGCGCAACATTAAGCCATCTCGTGGCATCATCACTAGGCCCTCGGCCTCATATCAACAAGCCATCTCGTGGCGTACGTATCTCAGGCCATCAGCTTCATAATTATAATCAGTGTTTCCTCACAATTAGGCCCTCGTCCTTACTCAATTAAAATCCTCACAAGCCACTCGGGCAATAGCAAACATGATTCTCATCTCAAAATGTCATTTAAAAGATCATTTCAGTGTTAAAACAGACTAAACATAGCTGAGTTATGAAAATAGTAGAATATAGCATGACCAAGTTCAAGTATAAAGTCAAAATAGTGAGGAAATATCAATAAAAATCCCCTAAGGGTTCAAATAGTTGGCACGAAGCACAAATATGACATTCAGCCCAAAACAAGGTGATAGAAAATAGATTTCAATCCAATACGCAGTAAAATAGTCATTCGGGATGGACTGAGTCACAATCCCCGACAGTGCATGACCACACGCTGGTCATCAAGCGTGTGCGTCACCTCAATTTAGCACAACGATGTGCAATCTGGGGTTTCATACCCTAAGGACATCATTTACAATCATTACTCACCTCAATCCGGTCAAATCTCTAGCCCGCGATGCCTTTGCCCCTCGAATTGGCCTCCACTCGCGTCGAATCTATCCAAAATCAGAATCACGACATCAAAATATGCTAAGGGAATGAAGCCCAAGCGAAAATAATCAATACGACACAAATCCCGAAATTACCAAAACCCGACCCGGGGCCCACGTCTCAGAATTCGATAATTTTTATATCAATAGATCCCTTATCTCCCCACGAGTTCATACATATCAAAAGTTTTGAAATCCGACCTCAAATGGTCCTTCAAATCCTCAATCAAAGGTCTAAGTTTCCAAGCCCTAGTTTCCCCAAACTTTGATCCTTAAATTCCATAAATTACCAGCCTAATCCGTGAAATAATACCATAGGAATGAGTTTTTACGTCCAAAATTCTTACCTCAATGAAGTTCCCTTAAAATCCCTCTTCAAAATTGTCTAAAGAGCTCCAAATCCAACTCAAAAATGGTGGAATAACTCAAAATCGCGAAGGACACAATTTATACCTTCTGGCCCAGGCATTTTCGCATCTGCGGCCATATACCCGCTTCTGCGGTACCGCATTTGCTTCTGCGGAAATCACTTAAAATTTCCACTTCGTATCTGCGATGAAATATCGGCACCTGCGCCATCGCAGGTGCGGTTCCTAGACCGCATTTGCAGTTCCTGCTCTCCTAGTCCCTTTCCACTTCTATGACCAATCGTCCGCATATGCAGCATCGCACCTGTAGTACCCAATCCACAGGTGCGGAAATACCAGAAGCAGAAAATCTGTAGCTTTTTCAAAAATCCCAAACTCTCCGTCAACCATCCGAAATTACCCCGAGGCCCCTAGGACCTTAACCAAAAGCATAAATATATTCCAAAACCTTATTCAAACTTGTACCAATCTTCAAAACCCTGAAACAACATCGAATCAACCAAAACACATTGGATTCAAGCCTTAGTTTCCAAAAATCTTCCGAATTCCGCTTTTGATCAAAAACCCAATCAAACCACGTCTGAGTGACCTGAAATTTTGCACACACATCCCAAATGAGACAACAGAACTACTGCAACTCTCGGAATTCCATTCTGACCCCTATATCAAAATCTCGCCTACCAATCGGAAATCGCCAAAATCTCAACTTTACCAATTCAAGCTTAAATCTACTCCGAACCTCCAAAACACATTCCGATCATGCTCCTAAGTCACAAATTACCTCCCGAAGCTATCCGAACCATAGAAACTCACATCCGATCCCTCTAACACATAAGTCAACATCCAGTTGACTTTTTCAACTTAAGCTTCCTCAAAAGAGACTAAGTGTCTCAAACCTTACCAAATCCTTTCAGAACCCGATCCAACCAACACGATCACATATAGAACCGATAGACAAAGCAATAAGAAGCAAAAATGGGGGGAAACAGAGGGGTAACTCATGAGACGACTGGCCGGATTGTCACAAGCATTCTCTTGACCGACCTTAAAGGTTGATGGCCCGAGTTCCATGGAAGATTAATATTGAGTGGATGGATTTGCTTTGTGGAAGAGCCATGAACAGCCAATCATGAAGTGATAAGAGAATTTTATGCAAATGCTGTAGAAACCGTCTTCAAGAATGATTTGGTTGTTACTGTCAGGGGCAAACAAGTCCATTTTGATCCAGAGCTGATAAATGCACATTACAATCTTCCCAATGCTGACAACCAAGTGTACATGGATAGATCTAAAGACATGGGCACACAGTGGTTTGTAGATCATTTGCATGGTGGAAAGATGCCAAACTGGATAAGAAATCACTCAAGGATCGAGTCTTCTGAATTCACTGCTAAGGCAAAACTTGGCTCTCCATTATCTGTGCTCGAATCATGCCTTCACATAAAGAGACCGAGGTTACACTTGAGAAGGCAAGGATGATTTGTGCAATCATATAGGGCATACCAGTGAATGTGGGAATGCTCATTGTTGATGAGATAGCTGAGGTTGTTGCAGAGAGGACTAAGAGTTTATTCTTCCCTTCCATGATCACTCACTTATGCTATGAGGCCGGGGTGGAGAAGAGGCCTACAGAGAAGGAAAAGAACCCAGAGAAGCTCATCCATCCATTGTTGAGAAATGGAGCAGGGAATGCACAGAAGAAAAGGAAGATTGATGCAACATCTCCATCATTTGGCCAGTGTCCTGACACCACCATCGAGATACCCGATTCTTACACAGATGCCACAGAGCCTTGCACTGCCATTGTATCACTTGATCAGGGACCTCTCACACTCTTTTTTTGGCAATCCGCCAGGCAAGCGCCTAGGGCTAGTTTTTTATTAATAAAAAAAATAAAAATACAACAATTAGGAAAAGTATAAATAAGGGGGACAATAGCACCAGTATTGTTACCCATATGCCTTGGCTATATAATCACTCCTATGCGCCTCATATTGCCTTATGATGGCAGCCTCATGTAGAGGATTCATGGTGTAGTTGCCGACAAAGTCTCACGAGGGCATACAATCTCATAGCCGTGTGGATATTTTTCCAAAGGAATAGGACCAATGCAACACAAACCGGGCTAAACCTTACCTTACTAATCCTATTGAGGCGTAAAAAGACTCACCTACTAGCCTGCATGTAAAAAATAAGAAGTTGAAAGTACCAAATATTCTATGATTATCACAGAGTTTATAACATACTCTATGATGATATTACAAATGATTATACTAATAAAATGATAAAATAGAATGTAGTAGTAATTAAAATCTTGTCCCTTCTTGTCCAAACCTGTAACTTCTTCAAGTTGTACCTCTTTGTCTTGTTTATCAACCCTATTCAAAATGTGTTTGAGATTCATCATTTCTTTTTTGAACGGTTGGACTTTGTAGATGTAGTTTGGATGGTTGGGACCTCTCACACTTAGGTATATCTCTCGCCAGGTTTATGGCGTGGAGACATAGGTCTGCCAGCTTGTAGATGGTCTTCCTTCTGGACCGTCTAGAGAGGGCACATCTGCAGGTCTAGGTGGCCAAGGAAAGGTTCCAACTCTGTCAGATCTTGTTAAGGAGAAGCAAGCCATCACAACCAAATTGGGTAAGATTGAGCGGAGGAAGCTGAAGCAGAGGGAACATGAAAAGAAGAAAAGCAAGTTCTTGACAAAGATGATGAACACCTTGAGGAAGTTTTGTGGATCAGAGAATGGTGACGAGGATGACTTAGAGCTCTTAGTTCCCAGTACCTCCAGCTCAGAGTGATGCCATTCAAGGAGCACCTCTTTCATTTTAGCTTGTTTTGATTAGTTACATTGGGGACAATGCAACACTTTAGGTTGGGAGTGGCTCATATATGATGGATGTATGTGGAGCATGATTAATTTTTGATAACTTGCGTAGATTGGTTGACTTTGTAGTTTATTAGTTATAATTTGAAGTTTAATTCTAGCATGTTATCATTAGTTTTTATATTTTTTATTTTGTTCTTTTGCTACTTTATTTACTTATAGTAGTATTAATTAAAATCCTTGATTTTTCTTTATGCCGCGGTTCTTTTCCAAGGAAATAATTTGTGTCGAACCGGGTGACTCTTCCCTATGATGGATGCCGTGACAACTTTCTTAAGGGATTAGTCTTGTTTAGTTTTTTCTTTAGGTAAATTTTTTTTATTTAGTTTAGTAGCTAGTAGTGAATAAAATGGTTATTGAGTGTGATCTTTTGTCCATAAACTAACGTGTGGCTTCTTTGGTACCAACATAATTTAACCTTGGGCATATGAAGTTTTGATCTTTAAAATGAAAAATAATTGAAGTGATAATCCTTGTTGTGACTTTTAGGTTCCATTTTTGGCTCTTTAATTCATTAAATAACCTTTTAGGCTATATATGATTTCTTCAGGTTCATTAGTATTAATTGGATTTTGGATTTATATGTCACTCGAGTTTGAATGTGCCATGTGTGGTGAGATTTGTTGTGAATTCTTTTGCATCATTTGTAGTCTAGAACTTGTCTGGAATATGCTTCAAGGCAAAATCTTGGATTAACTTGGTTTGAAAAATGATATTAGGCCTTCCTTGGACCGTCATTGTGCCTTACATTTCCTACCCTTGCATGTTTTCCCTAGTCAACCCCCTTTTGAGCCTTTAAATTTTTTCTTTGGCAACCATGTTACAAGCTTTAACCCTTGGTTATTTATTGATCTAGATTTTGGCACCCCACCTCCCTAAGTACTTTTAAAGTATAAACATAGGCTAATAGCCTAAGTTTGAGGATGAAGGTTGGAAAAGTTGTGATGTGGAAGTTGCTTAAAAGGTGAAAGGTAATAAAAAAAAGTGGAACCTTCCTTGATTTAAAAAAAAAAAAGTAAAAATAAAAAAAAAGAGGAAGGAAGAAAAAAATAAGAAGTTGTGAATAAAGGGAAGATTAAGTGTGGAATGAAAAGTGTAGAAGGATGGAAAATATATTTGAAGGAAGTGTACTTTAATTATTGCAAAGTATAGTGCTTAGGGAGGTTTAGAGTCGCTCTTATCCAAATCATGCCCTACCTTAACCAAAAGCCTACATTACAATCCTTTAAGTCCTACTTGATTTTGAACCAAGTATGTCTACATTAGTGGAGAAATACATGAAGGGAAGGCCTATGACACTACTTTTGTGCATTTGAACATCTTTGAGAGAGTGAGAGTTAATTCTTTCCATTTGATATCCCATGTGTGTTTAAATTGCAATTTATAAGTTGGGATTCCCTCTTAAGTGTGAGGGCACATAAAAATTTTGAGTTGTGAACTTAATCCAATATCCAATTGGGAGGAATGAACAAAAAGAAAATTATTTGCGATAATGAGGCAAATTTTGAAGCTTTAGTGTCATGACTTGCTTGCCACTTTGATTAATGTGGTGTTTGAGGACTTTAATTGAAATGAAATTTGTGAGAAGTTGGTGATTCATATGCTTTAGATTAATTGTTGTTACCAACCAAAGTCACTAGATTATGTTTAAATTGACCCTTTTCGACTTGAAATGATATTTGGTATGCCATTGAGATTAATTGATGATTTTGTTGAAGAATGTTCTTAGTTTTTGAATTGCTTGAGGACAAGCAATAGTTTAAGTTTAGGGATTTGATAAGTTGGTATTTTACCAATTTATCTCTTCTTGATACTTAGACTTTTGTATGATTTGGTTGAGAAACTAAGGCATTTATTGAGTTTTAGTGGAATATTTCAGCTATCAAGTAATTTGGAGGAAATACGGAAGAAACAAGTCAAAATGTGAAGAATTGAAGAAAAATGACTGCTGCTAGTTAATGCTCTTCGCGATCGCGAACATTGGCATGCGATTGCAGAAGGTTGGCAAACAACACATCGCGAACGTAGAGACATTTATGCGAACATGAAGAAGAGGCTCATAAACTATTCCCAGTTGCTCTACGCGAGCGCGCGAATCTTGTCCGCGATCGTAGAGCTTTACATCTTTACTCTTCACGATCACAGTACTCTTTTCGCGATCGTGATTCACATATCTGGGCAGAAAATCTGAGCAGTTTTGGCATTTCACGTTTTTGTCCCCAAAATAATTTAATACACGACCTAGCTGATCTTTGGCTTATTTTCAGTCTCTAACACTAGATAAGAACAAGTTTTGGAAGCGAGGTTTGCACACACACTTGGGTCTTGAAGATTTGAAGCTTTTGGTTGAGAATTTCTTACCCATTTATGTTCATTTCTTCATTTCCTTGCTTTGTATTGAATATCTAAGTGTGTAATATTTATTCCAACACTTGAATCTTGTTTATAAAAATATTCATGTTTAAAGTGTGGATTAAATATCTTGTTGTGCTTATGTATTCAATGATTTTTTATCTTTTATGAAGTGAGTTATTGTTTCTTTAATTATTCTTGTTTCGTAATGTTTCCAAAGGGATTAGCTAACCCTAGGACTCACCCATTAACTTCGAATTAATTTTGAAAAAGATTATTTGGGGTTGGGAAAGATTAATTAACAAGAACTTGAGGCTTTAACTCTCATTTTATAGATTCTACCTAGGGATAAGATTGAACTTGTCACGACCCTAAACCCAGACTTGGTCGTGATGACGCCTCTCGTGAAGACTAGGCTAGCCGACACAAACCCCCAATAAAATTAACAAATAACAATTCATAATTAAGTCATTAGTATTGATAAATCCCATAATAGAGTGAAATATATCAACTGCGGAAAACCAAACACAGCCCGACATCGAAGTGTCACCAGTCAAAACAGTTAGCACGAGGCCCAAATATGGCATTCAGCCCAAAACATGGTGATAGCAAACAGTTTTTCAATTAAATACGCAGTAAAACAGTCATTCAGGATGGACTTTATCACAATCCCCAATGGTGCACAACCCCACGCTTGTCATCTAGCGTGTGCGTCACCTCAACATAGCACAACGATGTGTAATCCAGGATTTCATACCCTCAGGACAACATTTACAATCATTACTCACCTGTATCCGGTCCAAACTCTAGCCCGCGATGCTTTTGCCTCTCGAATCAGCCTCTGGATGCTTCAAATCTAACTAAAATCAGTGCAAAACCATCAAAATATGCTAAGGGGACAAAGCCCACTCAAAAGAAATGAAATTACAACAAAATTCCCAAAATTAACCAAAACCCGACCCCCCAGGCCCACATCTCGGATTCGATAAAATTTACATCAATAGATTTCTTATCTCCCCACGAGTTCATACATATCAAAAGTCAAGGTCTCCAATACCAAGCCCTAATCCCCAATTTTTAACCCTAAATTTCCATTAATTTTAAGCCAAATTAGTGAAATAATGCCATAGGATCGATTATTAGGCTCAAAAATCTTACCTCCAGACGTTATCCCTTGAATCCCTCTTCAAAATCTCTCAAAAATCTCCAAAACCGACTTGAAATAGTGAAGAACAACTAAAAAATCGCGAAGGAATTCTTTTATACCTTATGGCCCAGGCTTTTCACACCTGCGGTCCAAATCCTGCTCCTGCGGTTCTGCTTTTGCGGTCCAGACCACCGCAACTGCGGTTTTTACTTAATTGACCATTTTCGCATCTCCGGTTGAAATATCGCACCTGCGCCACCGCAGGTGCGCCTCTTTGATCGCTTCTGCGGTTCAAGCATACCTTCTACTTGGCCGCATCTGCGACTGTCTTCCTTTTCTGCGGGCATCGCACATGCGGCCTCCCAACCGCAGGTGCGATTATGACAGCAGCCAAAAATGCTCCAGCTCCCAAACTCATCTCCAAACCTTCCGCCAACCATCCGAAGTCATCCCGAGGCACCCCGGGACCTCAACCAAAAGCTCCAACAAGTCATATACCACTATTCTAGCTTATACCAATCCTCAAAACACCTCAAACAACATCGAATCAACCAAAAACATCGGATTCAAGCCTAAGGTTCCAAAATCTTCTGAATTACGCTTTTGATCAAAAAGTCTACTAAACCACGTCCGAATGACCTGAAATTTTGTACACACATCCCAAATGACACCACGAGCCTACTGCAACTTCCGGAATTCCATTTCGACCCCTATATCAAAATCTCAGCTATCAACCGGAAAACGCCAAAATTCAATTTCGCCAATTCAAGCCTAAATCTACTCCGTACATTCAAAACATATTCCGATCATGCTCATAAGTCCCAAATCACCTAACGGAGCTATCCAAATCATAAAAATTCTAATTCGAGATCATATACTAACAAGTCAAAACTTGGTCAAACCTTTCGATTTTTAAGCTTCAAACTGAGAACTGTTCTTCCAAATTCATTCCAATTACCCTGAAAACCAAAAATGACAATTTACATAAGTCATAGCACATCACATAGGGCTATTCATGTCTGAGAACTGGTGAGCAAAGTGCAAAATCTCAAAACGACCGGTCGGGTCGTTACAGAAGTACTTGTAGCCATATTCAGGTGTGCTTAATCTCTTAATTGTTTTAGGGATAAATCAATTAGGAAGTATTGTTAGTGTTCAGAATAAGCTAATATAGAATTATTACCCGAGGCTAATTAACATAAATTAGCTCATAATTGTAAAATCGTGAAATACTTTGGTCCGTTACTTGAGTGTAATTTTCCGTGTATCCTTACTTGTAGTTATTGTTCATTTTACTTGCTTTCTAGGTTAGTTTACATTTGCGCATTTAGATATAAATATTTTCAAAAACCAATTTTAAGTGTTTGGCATTGCATAATAAATGATAATTCTCTTACATTCCTAATCGCCTACATATTGTTCTCTGTGGGATTTGACCCCGACTCATAGTTGGATAAATTATATTGTATACGACCGTGTCCATTTACTTTTTAGTAGTGGATTTGGACATCATCACTGGGCGGATTGTACTATTATGCCTATGACCACGCCGGGCAGATTATAATATTGAGCTTATGACCATGCTGTGCTGGTAGCTTGTTGAATTGGCTGTGCTTGCATATGGATATGGACCCATCCCCCTAGGGTCACCCTTTCAAGTTGCTCTTTGATGGTGTACACGCGGATTTGAGGAAACTGATTAGTGGTTTGGTACGGGTATTGAATTACTGAGGAAAATCTGGCCAGTGTTTGTTTTAGATTTTGCATTTCATCTTTACTTTCAATTTCCATGGTTAATTACCTGATTTTTTTGCATATCATCTTTATATGTTGTATCATTGGTTGAACAGAGAACTTGAGTAATTGCACACATACACAAAGGATTCTTTCTGTGCTTTATAACTTGATTGCATAATTATTCTATACTTGTTAAATTGATGAAACTGTACAGGTTACACTAGATATCATTTACAATTCTTGCTTCTTTTACCTCGCTGAGGTTAGCTACGATAATTATTGCGTACATTGGGTCGGTTGTATTCATACTACACTCTGCAATTAATTGTGTAGATCTAGGTGTTGGGACCATTTATCAGTTGCGGAGTTGCTTGTTCAGCTGAGTATCGAGAGATGAGGTAGAGCTGCATTCCCGAACGTAGTCTTGGTGTCTCTTTTCTTATGTATTGTTGTCTTTATTTCAACTAGTATTGTACTTGGTCATTTCAGACTTGTATTTCCATGTTAGAGCTCATGGTTCTGTCTTTACCAGTTTCTCGCGGATTTATCATGTATTAGCAAAACTTTTGCTATTGAGGTTTCAGAGTTATGTTATTTTTGTAAATTCTGTTATTTTGGTTCTTTATTGTTATGTCCGGCTTGGCTATCAAGTGTGTTAGGCACCATCACAAGGGGTTGGATTTTGGCTCATGACAAGTTGGTATCAGAGCTCTAGGTTCATAGTATTATGAGTCATGAGCAAGTTTAGTAGATTCTTTCAGATCAGTACAGAGACCTCTGTACTTATCTTCGAGAGGCTACCGAACTGGTAGGAAAACATCACTTTCATGCATTCTTGTCGTGCATATTTGTTATTTTCAATGTTTGAAACTTGACTCTTCTATTCTCTCATAGATGGTGAGGACACGTGTGATTGGATCATACGGACAACCACCAATACCACCAGTCAGAGCCGCGAGAGGCTAGGGATGTGGCAGAGGTCGAGGTGTGACTCGTACTACAGCTAGCGCAACACCAGTGGAGCCACCAGTTACTCTAGCTGAGGAGAAGGTACCAAATGTTATTGAGTCGGTGGGACCAGCTCAGACACTACCAATGCCCTTCATTATTCTAGGCATTCAGGAGGCCTTGGACCAGATTTTGAGTGTGTGCATGAGCCTGGCTCAGGCGATTTCGGTTCCAGTTGCACTAGCCACTTCACAGTATAGGGGAGTTGCCCAGACTTCTGCTGCCCATACTCTATGTTACACCCCGAAAGTTTAACAACCTTGATACCATTATATATGTATATATAAAGATATGGTATTTTGAGTGGAACATTTTTTGTAAAGAAGAAAAATATGATTTTATATAGTTATTAATATTACTACTTTAGAATATGTTTTAAATTGTACACATAAAATGAGAAACGTTTATGAGATTTTCTTTATTGTAAATATTTGAATTATTTTTTTCACAATAAAATAAGGTTATCTTTTTATCATTTTAAGAATTAAGCGTACAAATTTTTTTACTCTTTATATGAGATTAGGAAGATTAAAAGTTGAGAAAATATATGTATTTTTACATGGATGTTTTAACAAAATAATAGTGTATGTATTGATTTTATATGGTACCATATGACCATGATAGTAGGATATAGAAAGTGTATTAAAAATAAGTAGAATTTTAAGTAATTTAAAATATTTCTTAATTATCCGGGTAATTGGTTAATTACCGGTTAGCGGGATATTACCTAATTAATTTGGATAAGAAAGTTAACGTGGAAGAACCCCTAAGCATATAAAGTGACTCATTACCTGAATTAAAAGGTGGAAACAAACGTGTGCCACACCCATTCAATATATATAATTTTAACTTATCTTCTCTTCATGGTAGTAATGAATTGTATTTAGGAAATTAGCGTTAGTTTAGCTTTCCTCTTGAGAATCCACTTCTTTCACCTACTAATCTTCATGACATATTTTAGTTTTCTTTCTGTTGAATAATCCCAATGCAAATGGAGAACAAATCATATTTTTGTCCAAACCAATCCATTACCTTCACTCTTAGAAACCAAATGCAAATACATGACTCAACTCAAACAAATTTAGTCTTAGATGATTATCACTTGCCTATTCTCAGATGGGTTTGCTTCAAGTAATTTAATAGCCTTTTGTGCCCTCTCAGAAAAGGATAATCTTGATTATTGTAAGAAGATTTTGTATAATATGGAAAACCCAAATTTATTTTCGTGGAATATGGACACAATGGATTGTAGTGAAAGTGAAAATCCCAGAGATTCAATTTTTTTTGTACAATCAGATGGTTGTAACTAAAGGGAGTATGGTTCAACCTTTCCCAAGAATATCATATGGATTTTTTCTACTTCAGGTATGTTAAGTATATCCCTTCTTTCTTTTGACATGATCTATACGACACAAACGAAACGAGAAAATACAATTTTCGTAAATGACTCTATTCATAGAAATGTTAGAGATGCCTATATTCTTAAATTCACATATGTCTTATTGTTCAAACGTCTGTTCATGGGTCTCAGAAAATATGTATGTTAATAAAGTTTGTTTCGTGATATTAATCAGAGGTATAATGATCTTATGACGTTCCGAGAGATTTTATTGACGTACTTCTCATGCATTGCATTCATTTATGTTGACCCATGACCAGATGTCGTTATATACGCATATATATTTATAATATATGTATATGGGATATGGGAAAAGGTTATGGCATTATATACGTACCACCACCTGATCAGCTGGTATACATTGATAATTTGCCCACAATGGCCGAGATGATATGATAGGATGTCCCCAGAGGCGTGATGATGTTATGGTGTTATATATACACACACACACACACACACACATATATATATATATATATATATATATATATATATATATATATATGGGAAAGGTTATGGTGTTATATACACACCACCACCTGATCAGCTGGTATATGTTGATGATTTGCCCAGAGTGGCCGAGATGATAAGATGGGATGCCCTCAGAGGCATGATGATGTTATGAACACATGTACCTATGCACGACATGACATTCACATGCATGACACTATAAGTATTTCATGATTTACAGAGTTATCCAGACTTACAGGTTGAGTCATTTACTCTAGATTTCTTCCATGTCTTTTATGTACTTATTTATGTGTCTTACATATTCGGTACATTATTCGTACTGACGTCCCTTTTGCATGAGGACGTTGTATTCATGCCTGCAGGTATAGACAATCATTTGACGAGCCCTCATAGTAGACGAGGTTAGCATTCAGCGAAGTATCGGAGAGGCTCCACCTCATTTGGAGTGCAGCCGAGTCTATAAGTCATCGTGTTAGTGTTTTGCTACAGACTTATGGGTAAGCCTGTACCCTATCCCATTTGATGTCAAATAATCTTAGAGGCTTTGTACACAAAGATTCATTTTGTGCAGTATGTTAGAGGTCTTGACGACCCATATGTATTCATATTTTATGAACGATGATTTATTAATATACTATTTGTCCACTTACAATTGTACATTACAAGTTGTGGCCATGTTATCCCATGATAGTTACAAAAGGAATGAACGAGTTATAGATTGGTTCGCTCGGGACACTACGACACCGGGTGCCAGCCACGCCTCCCAGATTTGGGGCGTGACAAAGTGGTATCAGAGCAGGTCGTGTCCTAGGGAGTCTACAAAGCCGTGCCTAGTAGAGTCTCACTTATGGGTGTGTTGCGTGTCACATTTATAATTGAGATGCTATAGGGCATTTAGAAAATGTTACCTTTCTTTTGTTTCCAGATCGTGCCATAGAGCTGAGTCGTAAGAAGTCAGTATGAAGCTTTCGCCAGATTGTATATGCACCAGAGGTGCAGGTATCACATTAGAGCTTTAAGGTGTAATATGGAAGGGAAGTTATGAAAGAAACAGAAGATACGATGCGAGATTGAAAAGTAAGTAAGGTAAAAGTGAGGAAGATACGAGATACTCAAATTCGAAAGGCTGTGAATAGTCGAGACTTCAGATATAGTTTGGTTTTTAGTTTAATTTAAAGAGGAGACCCTAGTGAAAATTTTATAAATCTCTAAGAGTTAACATTCGAGGACGAATGTTCTAAAGGGGGGAAGGATGTCACACCCCGTAAGTTTAACAACCTTGATACCGTTATATATATATATATATATATATTTGAAGATATGGTATTCTGAGTAGAACATTTTTTGTAAAGAAAAAAAATGGTTTAAAAAAAAATTATGATTTTATATAGTTATTAATATTACTACTTTGGAATATATTATAAATTATACACATAAAATGAGAAACGTTTATGAGATTTTCTTTATTGTAAATATTTGAATTATTTTTTTCACAATAAAAGAAGGTTATCATTTTACCATTTTATGAATTAAGCGTACGAAAATTTTTACTCTTTATATGAGAATAGGAAGATTAAAAGTTAAGAAAATATATGTATTTTTACATGGTTGTTTTAACAAAATAATATTATATGTATTGATTTTATATGGCACTATATGACCATGATAGTAGGATATACAAAGTGTATTAAAAATAAGTAAAATTTTAAGTAATTTAAAATATTTCTTAATTATATGGGTAATTGGTTAATTACCGGTAGCGGGATATTACCTAATTAATTTGGATAAGAACGTTAACGTGGAAGCACCCCTAAACATATAAAGTGACTCATTACTTGAATTAAAAGGTGGCAACTAATGTGTGCCACACCCATTGTGCCACACCCATTCAATATATATAATTTTAACTTATCTTCTCTCCATGGTGGTAATGAATTGTATTTAGGAAATTAACGTTAGTTTAGTTTTCATCTTGAGAATCCACTTCTTTCACCTACTAATCTTCATGACATATTTTAGTTTTATTTCTGTTGAAGAATCCCAATGCAAATGGAGAACAAAACATATTTTTGTCCAAACCAATCCGCTACCTTCACTCTTAGAAACCAAATGCAAATACATGACTCAACTCAAACAAATTTAGTCTTAGATGATTATCACTAGCCTATTCTCAGATGGGTTTCATTCAAGTCATTTAATAGCCTTTTGTGCCCTCTCAGAAAAGGATAATCTTGATTATTGTAAGAAGATTTTGTATAATATGGAAAACCTAAATACATTTTCGTGGAATATGGATACAAGGGATTGTAGTGAAAGTGAAAATACGAAAGATTCATTTTTTTTTTGTACAATCAGATGGTTGTATCTAAAGGGAGTATGGTGCAACCTTTCCCAAGAATATCATACGGATTTTCCCTACTTCAGGTATGTTAAGTCTATCCCTTCTTTCTTTTGGCATGATCTATATGACACAAACTGTCACGACCCGGTTTACCCACCCTCGGGAGTCGTGATGGCGCCTACTAGTGAAAGCTAGGCAAGCCAACCAACTGAATTATTTACCTTATTTCCATTCCAAATCCGTTAATAATTAAGAACTAACAGTTAATAATCAACAAAATTTAATAAGCGGAAGATTTAATTTCAAGTTTTAATAACACTGCTAATACCATTCTATAACAAATTTACCCAAGACTGGTGTCATAACTTCACAGACTGTCTAAGAGTACTACAATTAAAGGTCTGAAAGAAATAATACAACACTGTCTCTGGGAATACAATAGAAATAGGAGTAATATATGGAAGGAGACGCCAAGGCCTGCGGACGGCTGCAGGACTATCTCGGGTCGCCTGATGAACGCGAAGCAGTAATCTCACTGTTGTCCTAAGTCTACAGCACTGGGATATGCACAAAAGAGTGCAGAGTGTAGTATCAGCACAACCGACCCTATGTGCTGGTAAGTGCCTAGCCTAACCTCGGCGAAGTAGTGACGAGGCTAGGACTAGACTACCAAATAAATCTGTGCAGTTAAATCATATACAGCGGAAAAGAAGAACAGTAATGTACAGTTAAGTATGGGAGGGGGTAACATGCTGTAGGGACATCGAATAATAACAGAATAACAACAAATAAATATGAGGATCACCACAGTTCAATTGAAAATAGGAAGAGAAAATCATGCTGCGGGGTACAACAAGTATCAACAGGAAACCAACAATTAGACGTAGAGAAACCGTAACTCAGTTATCAGTAAAAATCAGGAAATCAAAGACAAGTGCACGACATTATCCTTCGTGCTTTAACACTCTCTCACCAAAACAATACACGACATCACCTTTCGTGCTTTACGATCTTCCTCACCCAAGCGACAATCACAAGGCAAATAGGGTAAGGGAATCTATAACATCGAAATTAAATCAAGTAACAACAGAAAATCAGTAAATAAACGTAAAGGACAACATAACTCAATTATCAGCAAGAATCAGGAAAATCAAGGACAAGTGCACGACATCACCCTTCGTGCTTTTACTCTCGTCCTCACCATAAGAATCAATATAAATTGCACGACATCACCCTTCGTGTTTTTACTCTCATCCTCACCATAAAATCAATATAATCGGCACGGAATTGTACATCGTGTGATACGGCATCACCCTTCGTGCTTTATACTCTTTCTCACATAATCATACACGGCATCACCCTACGTGCTTTAACACTCTTCCTCACCCAAACAACAATCACAAGAAATAAGGGCAAGGGAATAATGAAATCACAATAAAATCCCGGCAACGGAATAATATTACAATAATCAAATCCCGGCAAGGGAAACAATATCAAAACAATAACATCCCGGCAAGGGAGACAATATCATGATTCTCTCTCTCCTTTATTCTTTCACATTTACTTCACAACTCAATTCATAACTTGAGCCTATGCTCTATAATGTTCAACAATTCTATTATTAACTTGAGCCAATGCTCTACAATGTTCAACAAGTCAATTCTCAACTTGAGCCAATGCTCTAGAATGTTCAACAATTGAATTCTCAACTTGAGCCAACGCTCTACCATGTTCAATTAACAATAACACTTCCACAAGTCATAATCCTCAATATAAATTATCATATAGAGCATGATCAATATGAAACGGAGTCACATTAATCATAGTATAAGACTCACGGGCATGCTTGACACCAACGTATAGATACTCGTCACCATGCCTATAAGTCGTACTCAACAAATAACACATAGAAAATAAGACATAACTCCTAATCCCTCAAGCTAAGGTTAGACCAAACACTTACCTCGATGCCACAGACACAATTCAAGCCACAACTATAGCCTTACCTCTTGATTCCACAACTAACTCGCTCGTATCTAGCCACAAGTTAATTAATTACATCAATAAATGCTAATTGAATCAATTCTAATGCATGAAAATAAGTTTTTTAAAGTTTTTCCCAAAAAGTCAAAAATCGCCCCGGGCCCACATGGTCAAAACCCGAGTTTCGAACCAAAACCCGATTACCCATTCACCCCCGAGCCTGGATATATAATTGGTTTTGGAATCTGACCTCAATTTGAGGTCTAACTCCCCAAATTTCAATACTCTTAGGTTTTTTCCCAAAGTTCCCAATTCCACTATGAAAACCCTAGATTCTAGGTTGAAATCTTGTAAAAAGAAGTTAAGAATTAAAGAAAATGAGTTAGAAATCACTTACCAGTGTTTTGGAGAAGAAAAGTTATTTGAAAAATCGCCTCTTATGTTTTTGGGGTTTTGAAAAATAAAAAATAACTGAAAATCTCGTTTTAATATACCCCTCTCAGACCCCCTGTGCAGACCGCACAAAATCGAGTGCGGCCGCACAGCTCTCTAGGTGGACTGCAGTGACATGCTTTAGTATTTTGGCCATAACTTTCTCTGCAGTTGTCCAAATTGTGATTTCTTTACTTTTATGAAAACTAGATACGAAGGGCTACAAATTTTATTTTTAAGTCATCTCAAAATGATTTGTAGATCAAGAGATATAGGCTTCCGAAATCGGACCAGTGAACCTGTGCGGACCGCACAAAATCGAGTGCGGCCGCACAGTCCCCACCGCTGACAATACTAAAACAAACGCGGTCAGCACTGGTGGGTTCAGAGATTTGCACTTCTCTGAACCTGCAAGATCCATGTTTTAAGCCTAAGACATCCCGGAACCTACCCGAAACTCACCCGAGCCCTCAGAACTCCAAACCAAGTGTACATACTAACTCAAAGACATCATATGGACCTACTCATGCGATCACATCATCAAAATAACATCTAAAATCATGAATTAAACCTCAAAACTCAACATTTTCATCAAGAACTCTCAAAGTTCATAACTCTTCAACCGGAAGTCCAACTCACGTCAAATAAACTCCATTTTCACCAAATTTCACAGTGATCTTTCAAATACTGTATCAAGTTTGTACCGGGCTCCGAAACCAAAATATGGGCCCGATAACAATGGTTTCAAACATTAATTCTTTTCTTCATTTCTTAGATAATTTAGTAAAATAATTTCTTTAAAAAAATTGATTTCTAAGGCTTGGGACCTCAGAATTCATTTCCAGGCATACGCCCAGGTCCCATATTTTACTACGGACCTCCCGGGAATGCCGGAACATGGATCCGGGTCCGTTTGCTCAAATGTTGACCAAAGTCAACCATAATCAAATTTTAACTCTAGAAATTTCTATTTTTCATATTTTCACATAGAAGGCTTTCCGAATATAGGTCCGAACTATGCACGTAAATCAAGGTGAGGTAAAAGGGAGGTTTTTAGGCCTTAGAATACTGAATTGTTTCTAAAACAAGTGATGACCTTTTGGGTCATCACATCCTCCACCTCTAAAACAACCGTTCGTCCTCAAACGGACATAAGAAGGAAATACCTCAGTCGGGAAAAAGATGGGGATAACGGCTCTGCCTATCGGACTCGGACTCCCAGGTCGATGCCTTAGCAGACTGACCTCTCCACTGAACTCGAACAAAAGGGAAATATTTCGACCTCAACTGACAAACCTGCAGTTCTAGATTAGCTACCGGCTCCTCCTCATATGACAAGTCCTTGTCCAACTGGACAGTGCTGAAATCTAACACGTGGGATGGATCGCCATGATACTTCCGAAGCATGGACACATGAAACACTGGTTGTACGACTGATAAGCTCGGCGGCAACGATAGTCTGTAAGCCACCTCCTCCACTCGATCAAGAAACTCAAATGGGCTAATGAACCTAGGGCTAAGTTTGCCCCTTTTCCCAAATCTCATCATGCCCTTCATAGGCGACACCCGAAGCAATACTCGCTCACCGACCATGAATGCCAAATCATGAACCTTACGGTTGGCATAACTCTTTTGCCTGGACTGAGCTGTACGAAGCCTATCCTGAATGATCCTGACCTTGTCCAAGGCATCCTGCACCAGATCCATACCCAACAACCGAGCCTCTCCAAGCACAAACCATCCAACCGGAGACCGACATCGCCTACCATATAAAGCCTCATAAGGAGCCATCTGAATACTCGACTGGTAGCTGTTGTTGTAGGAAAACTCTGCTAAAGGCAAAAACTAATCCCATGAGCCTCCGAAGTCGATGACACAAGCTCAAAGCATATTCCCAAAAATCTGAATAGTCCGCTCGGAATGCCCGTCCATCTGAGGATGAAATGTTGTGCTCATATCAACCCGTGTGCCCAACTCTCGCTGAACTGCTCTCCAAAAATGTGAGGTAAACTACGTACCTCGGTCCGAAATGATAGACTCAGGCACACCATGAAGATGAACAATCTTCCGGATATAGATCTCAGCTAACCTCTCGGAAGAATAGGAGACTGCCACAGGAATGAAATGCGCTGACTTGGTCAGCCTATCAACAATAACCCATACTGCATCAAACTTCCTCTGAGTCCGTGGGAGTCCAACAATGAAGTCCACAGTGATCCGCTCCCACTTCTACTCAGGAATCTCAATCTTCTGGAACAAACCACCAGGTCTCTGATGCTCGTACTTAACCTGCTGACAATTCAAACACCGATCCACATGTGCAACAATGTCCTTTATTCTCCGCCACCAATAATGCTTCCGCACATCTTAGCGGCGCCCGGATGATTAGATTTCCGGGAACTATGTTCCTCCTCTAAATCAACTCTCGGAGTCCATCCATATTAGGCACACAAACTCGACCCTGCAATCTCAAAACTCCATCATCTCCTAAGGTAACCTACTTGGCACCTCCGTGTTGCACTGTGCCTCTAAGAACACATAAATGGGGATCATCATACTACCGATCTCGGATACGCTCCAATAAAGAAGAACGAGCGACTGTGCAAGCTAACACACGGCTGGGCTCAGAAACATCCAACCTTATGAACTAAATGGCCAAAGCCTGAACATCCAAAGAAAGCGGTATCTCACCGACCGGAATATAAGCAAGACTACCCATACTGGCTGACTTCCTACTCAAAGCATCGGCCACCACATTGGCCTTTCCAGGATGATATAACATGGTGATATCATAGTCCTTTAATAGCTCTAACCACCTTCTCTGCCTCAAATTTAGCTCCTTCTGTTTGAACAAGTACTGCAGATTCTTATGATCCGTGAACACCTCACATGACACGCTATATAGATAATGACTCCAAATCTTCAATGCGTGAACAATGGATGCTAGCTCCAAATCATGAATCAGATAGTTCTTCTCATGAATCTTCAACTGACGCGAAGCATATGCAATAACCTTGTCATCCTGCATCAACACTGCACCAAGTCCAATACGAGATGCATCACAATAAAATGTATATGGCCCTAAACCTGTGGGCAAAACCAACACTGGCGCCGTAGTCAAAGCTATCTTGAGCTTCTAAAAGCTCGCCTCACACTTGTCCGACCACCTGAACTGGGCACCCTTCTGGGTCAACCTAGTCATCGGGGCTGCGATAGATGAAAACCCCTCCACAAACCGACGATAGTAGCCTGCCAATCCCAAGAAACTCCGAATCTCTATAGATGATGCTAGTCTAGGCCAGTTCTTGACTGCCTCAATCTTCTTCGGATCAACCTGAATACCCTCTACTGATACAACATGACCCAGGAATGCAACTGAACTCAACCCGAACTCACACTTAGAAAACTTAGCATACAACTAACTATCCCTTAAGATCTGAAGAACCACTCTAAGATGTTGCTCATGCTCCTCCCGGCTGCGAGAAAAAATCAAAATATCATCAATAAAAACTATCACGAACGAATCCAAGTAAGGCCTGAACACTCGATTCATCAAATCCATAAAAGCTTCTGGGGCATTTGTCAATCCGAATGACATCACCAAGAACTCATAATGCTCATACCGAGTGCGGAAAGCTGTCTTAGGGACATCGGATGCCCTAATCCTCAACTGATGGTAGCCAGATCTCAAGTCAATCTTCGAAAATACCTTGGCACCCTAAAGCTGATCAAACAAGTCATCAATCCTCGGCAATGGATACTTATTCTTGATTGTAACCTTGTTCAACTGCCGGTAGTCTATACACATTCACATCGATCAGTCTTTCTTCTTGACAAACAACACCGCATATGATACGGTGGAATAGAAATGGCCTGAGTTCCCGGAGCCAAATCAATGCAGAAGTCAATATCCCTATTAGGTGGCATACCTAGTAGGTCTGAAGGAAATAACTCAGGAAACTCACGAACAACTGGCATGGAATCAATAGAAGGAACCTCGGCACTAGAATCACGAACATATGCCAAATAGGCCAAACACCCCTTCTCGACCATACGCCGATCCTTCATATATAAGATAACACTACAGGTAGAATGACCAGGAGTCCCTCTCCACTCTAAACGAGGTAAACCCGGTAAGGCTAAGGTCATAGTCTTGGAATGACAGTCCAAGATAGTGTGGTAAGGTGATAGCCAGTCCATCCCTGATATGACATCAAAATCAACCATGTCCAGAAGTAACAAATCCACACGAGTCTCAAGACCCCCAATCATAACTATACATAAACGATGGACACGATCTGCCATAATAGAATTCACCCACCGGTGTAGACACATAAATATGAGCACTCAAAGAATCACTAGGCATGACCAGATATGGCGTAAAATAAGATGACACATAAGAGTATGTAGATCCTGGATCAAATAAAACCGAAGTATCTCGACTACAAACCAGAACAGTACCTGTACCTCTACCTCTAATACCTGTACCTCCACCTCTAGCACCTCTACCTCCACCTCTAATACCTCTACCTCCACCTCTAGCTAACTGAGCGAGTCCCTCATTGAACCTCCCTACTCTCTCTCTCTCTCTTAGTGGGAAGCATAAGAAGATCATGACGGGTCAAATCAATAAACCTTGTCTCGTACTGAGTAACATTCATAGATCTCTATTGGAGGTGCTCAAACTGCCTCGGATAGATCTCTCTCTGAGTGACAGGAAGACACTTCTCTAGAAATAGCTAAGAAAACTGATCCCAAGTCAAAGCTGGTGACCCAACTGGTCTAGCCAAACAATAATCTCTCTAACAAGTATTGGCGGATCCAGTCAGGCGAAAAGTAACAAGGTTGACCACATTGGTCTCCACTATCCCCATGTTCATTGGAACCTCATGACAGCTACCTAAATAATCCTGGGGATCCTCAGAAGTTGCACCGCTGAAAGTGGTAGTGAAGAGCTTGGTGAAACTTAGCCAACCTCCACAAAGCCTCCAAAGACGTAGCTGATCTATCACCGGTATGTGCTTCTGCTCGGCTGAAGAAGCGGTACGTGACCTCGCCATTCGCGAAAGGACAAGAGTAGAGGTTTCAATTTAGCATTGAGTGAACAAAATCGCACAACAAAGAAGAATAGAGGTGAAACTTTTCCTAACTCTGAAGCCTCTGGGAGATAAATACAGACATCTTTATACCGATCCCTCAGACTGTACTAAGCTTGTCTGTGAATTGTGAGACCTATGTAACCTAGAGCTCTGATACCAACTTGTCACGACCCGGTTTACCCACCCTCGGGAGTCATGATGGCACCTACTAGTGAAAGCTAGGCAAGCCAACCAACTGAATTATTTACCTTGTTTCCATTCCATATCCGTTAACAATTAAGAACTAATAGTTAATAATCAACAAAATTTTATAAGAGGAAGATTTAATTTCAAGTTTTAATAACACTGCTAATACCATTCTATAACAAATCTACCCAAGACTGATGTCACAACTTCACAGACTGTCTAAGAGTACTACAATTAAAGGTCTGAAAGAAATAATACAACACTGTCTCTGGGAATACAAAAGAAACAAGAATAATAGATGGAAGGAGACACCAAGGCCTGCGGACGCCTACAGGACTATCTCGGGTCGCCTGATGAGTGCGAAGCAGCAATCTCACTGCGGTACGAAGTCTACAGCACTGGGATCTGCACAAAAGAGTGCAGAGTGTAGTATCAGCAAAACTGACCCCATGTGCTGGTAAGTGCGTAGCCTAACTTCGGCGAAGTAGTGATGAGGCTAGGACTAGACTACCAAATAAACTTGTGCAGTTAAATCATATACATCGGAAAAAAAGAACAGTAATGTACAGTTATGTATGGGAGGGGGTAACATTCTGCAGGGACATCGAATAATAACAGAAGAATAACAAATAAATATGAGGATCACCACAGTTCAATTGAAAATAGGAAAGGGAAATCATGCTGCGGGGTAAAACAAGTATCAACAGGAAACCAACAATTAAATGTAGAGAAACCGTAACTCAGTTATTAGTAAATATCAGGAAATCAAAGACAAGTGCACGACATCACCCTTCGTGCTTTAGCACTCTCTCACCAAAACAATACACGGCATAACCCTTCGTGCTTTAACACTCTCTCACCAAAACAATACACAGCATTACCCTTCGTGCTTTACGCTCTTCCTCACCCAAGCAACAATCACAAGGCAAATAGGGTAAGAGAATCTATAACATCGAAATAAAATCAAGTAACAACAGGAAATCAGTAAATAAACGTAAAGGACAACATAACTCAATTATCAGCAAAAATCAGGAAAATCAAGGACAAGTGCACGTCATCACCTGTCATGCTTTTACTCTCGTCCTCACCATAAGAATCAATATAAACTGCACGGCATCACCCTTTGGGCTTTTACTCTCATCCTCACCATAAAATCAATATAATTGGCACAGAATTGTACATCGTGTGGCACATATTCACCATTCGTCCTTTACACTCTTCCTCACATAATCATACACGGCATAACCCTTTGTGCTTTAACACTCTTCCTAACCCAAACAACAATCACAAGAAATAAGGTCAAGGGAATAATGAAATCACAATAAAATCCTGGCAAGGGAACAATAGTACAACAATCAAATCCCGGCAAGGGAAACAATATCAAAACAATAACATCCCGGCAAGGGAGACAATATCATGATTCTCTCTCTCCTTTATTCTTTCACATTTACTTCACAACTCAATTCACAACTTGAGCCAATGCTCTATAATGTTCAACAATTCTATTCTTAACTTGAGCCAATGCTCTACAATGTTTAACAATTCAATTCTCAACTTGAGCCAATGCTCTACCATGTTCAATTAACAATAATACTTCCACAAGTCATATTCCTCAATAGAAATTATCATATAGAGCATGAACAATATGAAACAGAGTCATATTAATCATAGTATAAGACTCATGGGCATGCTTGACACCAACGCATAGATATTCGTCACCATGCCTATACGTCGTACTCAACTATCGCTTTACCTCTTGATTCCACAACTAACTCGCTCGTATCTAGCCACAAGTTAATTAATTACATCAATAAATTCTAATTGAATCAATTCTAATGCATGAAAATAAGTTTTTTAAAGTTTTCCCCAAAAAGTCAAAAATTGCCCCGGGCCCACATGGTCAAAACCCGAGGTTCAAACCAAAACTCGATTACCCATTCACCACCGAGCCCGGATATATAATTGGTTTTGGATTCTGACCTTAATTTGAGGTCTAACTCCCCAAATTTCAATATTCTTAGGTTTTTTCCCAAAGTTCCCAATTCCACCATGAAAACCCTAGATTCAAGGATGAAATCTTGTAAAAAGAAGTTAAGAAGTAAAGAAAATGAGTTAGAAATCACTTACCAATATTTTGGAAAAGAAAAGTTTTTTGAAAAATCACCTCTTATGTTTTTGGGGTTTTGAAAAAAGAAAAATAACTGAAAATCCCGTTTTAATATACCCCTCTCAGACCCTCTGTGCGGACCGCACAAAATCGAGTGCGGCCGCACAGCTCTCCAGGTGGACTCCTGTGACATGTTTTAGTATTTTGGCCATAACGTTCTTTACATATGTCCAAATTGTGATTTCTTTATCTTTCTGGAAGTTAGACCCGAAGGTTTACAACTTTTATTTTTGAATTATCTCATAATTCCTTGTAGATCAAAAGATATAGGCTTCCGAAGTCGGACGAGTGAACCTGTGCGGCCGCACAGCCCCCACCGCAGACAGTACTAAAAACAATGCAGTCAGCACTGGCGGGTTTAGATATTTGCACTTCTCTGAACCTGCAAGATCCATGTTTTAAGCCTAATACATCCCGTAACCTACCCGAAACTCACCCGAGCCCTCGGAACTCTAAACAAAGTGTGCATACTAACTCAAAGACATCATATGGATCTACTCCTGTGATCACATCATCAAAATAACATGTAAAATCATGAATTAAACCTCAAAACTTAACATTTTCATCAAGAACTCTCAAAGTTCATAACTCTTCAACCGGAAGTCCAACTCACGTCAAATAAACTCTGTTTTTCACCAAATTTCACAGTTATCTTTCAAATACTATAACAAGTTTGTACCGGGCTCTAGAACCAAAATACAGGCCCGATACCAATGATTTCGAACATTAATTCTTTTCTTTATTTCTTAGATAATTCGGTAAAATAATTTCTTTAAAAAAATTGATTTATAAGGCTTGGGACCTCGAAATTCATTTCAAACATTAAATTTTAACTCTAGAAATTTCTATTTCTCATATTTCACATAGAAGGCTTTTTGAATATAGGTTCGAACCACACACGTAAATCAAGGTGAGGTAAAAGGGAGGTTTTTAGGCCTCAAAACACTGAATTGCTTCTAAAACAAGTGATGACTTTTTGGGTCATCACACAAACGAAACGAGAAAATGCACAATTTTCATAAATGACTCTATTCATAGAAATGCTATTGATGCCTATATTCTTAAATTCACATATGTCATATTGTTCTAGTGTCTGTTCATGGGTCTCAGAAAATAAGTATATTAATAAAGTTTGTTTCATGATATTAATCAGAGGTATAATGATCTTATGACATTCCGAGAGATTTTATTGACGTTTTTCTCATGTATTGCATTTATTTACATTTACCCATGACCAGATGACATTATATATGAGTATATATGTATAATATATGTATATGGGATATGGGAAAAGGTTATGGCATTATATACGCACCACCACCTGATCAGCTGGTATACGTTGATAATTTGCCCACAGTAGCCGAGATGATATGATGGGATGGCCCCAGAGGCGTGATGATGTTATGGCGTTATATACGCGCATATATGTATATATATGTCTATGGGATATGGGAAAGGTTATGACGTTATATACGCACCACCACCTGATCAGCTGGTATATGTTGATGATTTGCCCACAGTGGCCGAGATGATATGATGGGATGCCCTCAGAGGTGTGATGATGTTATCAACACATGTACCTATGCATGACACTATAAGTATTTCATGATTTACAGAGTTATCTAGACTTACAGCTTCAGTCATTTACTCTATATTTCTTCCATGTCTTTTATGTACTTATTTATGTGCCTTACATACTCGGTACATTATTCGTACTGACGTCCCTTTTGCTTAGGGATGCTGCATTTATGCCTGCAGGTATAGACAATCAGTTTGACGAGCTCTCAAAGAAGACGATGGTTTATTAATATAATATTTGCCCACTTACAATTGTACATTACAAGTTGTGGTCATGTTGACCCATGATAGTTACAAAAGGAATGAATAAGTTATAGAGTGGTTCGCTCGGGCCACTACGGCACCGGGTGCCAGCCACGCCTTCTAGGTTTGGGGCGTGACAAAGTGGTATTAGAGCAGGTCGTGTCCTAGGGTGTCACGACCCAAAAATTGACCCGGTCGTTATGGAGCCTATCGTGAAACTAGGCCAATTGACACAACTCCCGAATGAACCATTTTCCAATAAAAGCTGTTTTTATACCATTTATAAACCTATAATCTCATAATGAACATTTAAAAGAAAAGTGCGGAATAATTACACAAGCACGACATCGGGGTGTCACTAGTCATAAGCATCTACCAAGGTTTGAATACAACAAGAGTCTAAAAATGTACTAAATACAGTAATAAAAATGAGAGGAAGGAAGCAGTGCTGCGAACGTCGTGCAACCACCTTGCTAACTCTGATGACTCCGCGTCTGAGCAATCAACACCCACTACCGGGTTTTGAAATACCTGAATTTGCACACGAGGTGCAGGGAGTAATGTGAGTACTCCAACCCAGTAAGTAATAAGAGTAAAGAAAGACCGAGCAATAAGAAACGATGAATCCACATTTATGATAAACTCAATAAGCACAACAGGCTTTCAAATCAGAATACGAGTCAATCGTCTCATTTAAAATCCACCTTTTGGTAAAAATCATTTGAAAATGCTTTCCAACAGTTTCAGTAGGGGTTTAGTACCATTTATAATAAAAGAGATGAAAACCATAATTGGCCCCTCGGGCAAAACAGAAATTTCACAACCTTTTTCATAACTTAAAAACGCCAGTTTAAATGAAAGATTATTTAAAACGTTTGTTCAACATTTTCAATAGAGGCTCGATTTAAAGATGAGTGAAAGTAGTAATTAAATCAACATGTTCAATAGAAACTTACTTTAAAGAGGAGTGAAAACAGTAAGTTCATAAACTAGCCCCTCTGGCAAAGCATCACTCATGTACATGTATATATATATCTCAATCACTCGTGACTCAACTGTTACCAATCAGCACTCACACTCAATAGGTACCATATTGTAACCGTTGTGGCGTTTAGCCCAATCCATATATCGCTGCGGCGTGCAGGCCGATCCATATATATAGTCGATTGCGCTCACTGGGGGTGTGCAGACTCCGGAGGGGCTCCTACAGCCCAAGCGCTATATCGTTGTGGCGCGCAGCCCGATCCAATATATATATCATTGCGGCGAGTAGCCCGATCCATATAAATATCGCTGCGGCGTGCAGCCCAATCCATATATATATATATATATATATATATATATATATATATATATATATATATATATATATATATATATATTGTTGCGGCGTGCAGCTCGATCCATAGATATATAATCCTCACAACCAGGCTCTCGGCCTCTCTCAGTCATTAACCTCAAAATCAGACCCTCGGTCTATCTCAATCATCAACCTCACAATCAGACCCTCGGTCTATCTCAGTCATCAACCTCACGATCACTCGGACCTTCAATAAAACAGGGAACTCAGTCCAAATAGTTTTTTACATTTTAAGAAGTAGAGAGATAAAACCAGATTCAAACAATAAACAGGTAAAATATGACTGAGGATATGCTGTCAAAACAAATAGAGTGAAGAAAAATAGTAAAAATGCCCCTAAGAGTCTCAACAAGTCGGCACAAGGCCCCAGACATGGCGTACAACCCAAAATATAATATCAGTCTCTAAAACATGGAATATCATAAGATTTTCAAATCAAATACGCGACTTAACAGTTGTACGGGATGTACCAAGTCTCAATCCCCAATGGTGCACGACTCCACGCTCGTCATCTAGCGTGTGTGTCACCTCAAAGTAGCAGAACGATGTGAAATCCGGGAGTTCAAACCCTCAAGACAACATTTACAATTATTACTTACCTCGATCCGGTCCAAACTCTAGCCCGCGATGCCATTTCCCTCACGAGTCGACCTCCAGATTCTCCAAATCTAGCGACAATCAGTACATAACTATAAAATATGCTAAGGGAACAAAGCCCACTCGAAAATATCCAATTTTCATCAAAAATCCCAAAATTGCTCAAACCCGGCCCCCGGGCCCACATCTCGAAATTTGATAAAAGTCACATCAATAGAATCCACATCCTCTCACGAGTCTATACATACCAAGAACATCAAAATCGGACCTCAATTGCCGCTTCGAATTCCCAATTTACACTCTCCAAATTCAAGCTCTAATTCCCTAATTTTAGGTTTTTAATTTCCACATTTTTCATGATTAAACAAGTTAGAATCAATATAGGATCGAGTATTGAGTTCAAAAATCTTACCTCCAGGTGTTATCTCTTGAATCCCTCTTCAAATCCACTCAAAAAGCTCCAAAATGGCCCAAAAATGGTGAAAGTTAGCCCCAAAATCGCGGAAAATGGCTATTTAAACATTCTGCCCAGACATCAAAAAACTTCTTCGCAAAGTCAAAGCCTCGCGTTCGCGAAGCATAAACTCAAGTTGACCAATTCTTCCTTCATCGCGATCGCGACAACAACTACGCGAACGCAAAATCTTGACTTTCTAATTCACTGCGAAAGTGACACAATCTCCGCGAACGCGAAGAACACACACCCCGGACCCAGCTGCTCACCTTCCTTCTCTGTGAACGCAGCATGAACCTCGCGAACGCAATGCACAAGACTCTAGCCCTTCGCGAACACAGAGCCTTCATCACAAATGTGAAGGCTAATTCCTCAGCCCCACCAGCTAATCCTTTGCGAACGCGAGGACCTACTCGCGAACGCGAAGGTCAATTTTGCTGAAATCCTTCAGCAGTTTTCTGCAACTTTTAAAATCATGAAATGGCCCGATTGACCACCCGAAACTCACCCGAGGCCCTCGGGATCTCAACCAAACATGCCAACATATCCCATAACATCACTGAAACTTATTCCAACCTTCGGAACGCTCAAAACAACATTAAAAAACCAAATTTGCATCGAATTCAAGCCTAAGAATTCCAAAATCTTCCAAATTACGCTTTTGATCAAAAACCCAACCAACCCACATCCGAATGACCTAAAATTTTGCACACACGTCCTAAATAACACAACAGAGCTATTGCAACTTCCGAAATTCCATTCCGACCCCTATATCAAAATTTCACCTATCAACCGAAAAACGCCAAAATCTCAACATTGCCAATTCAAGCCCAAACATTACACGGACTTCCAAAATGCATTCCGATCACGCTCTAAGTCCCAAATCACCTAACGAAGCTAACCAAATCATAAAAATTCCAATCCGAGATCATATATCAATAAGTCAAATCTTGGTCAAACTTTTCAAATTTTAAACTTCAAACTGAGAATTGTTCTTCCAAATTCATTCCGATTACCCTGAAAACCAAAACCAACAATTTACATAAGTCATAATCCATCACGCGGGGCAAGTCATGCCCGAAAACTGACGAGCAAGGTGCAAAAGCTCAAAACAACCGGGGTCATTACATCCTCCGCCACTTAAGCATACGTTCGTCCTCGAACGTGCCCAGAGTTGTTCCAAAAGCCAACCAATCGCTGAATAACCTTACCATGAATTTACCCGGGGGTGATCCTACATAACACTATCTCGTATAGGTCCGATAACACTATGTAACTAAAATTCCAAAGTCCAACCTAGCCCATGAACCTTAGAACGACATTTCCACTTCTGAAACCATCCACAAGATCAAAATGTCACGTCTATATTCTGACTAAGTTCGAAAAAGCTGTAATAACCCATACCCGCAACCTTGGTGCAATTACATGATATACCATATAACTCAAACGCTTGCAGTGATAACTTCTAATCACAACAGTTGCGCACAACAACCGAACATCGATAGGAAACCTCTTATCAACTAAAGTCTCATTCCAACACTTTCATATTCTGCCAATGATAAATGAAATACGCAGTAAGCCATAACCATTTCCTCAGATCAACCATTCATGAAGACACTTATCCTTTGGCAAAGACCATAGCAAATTTCTGCGCCGAACCTCAATGTTATCCTTCCAACATGCTGAAATCAAATCCGTTTGTAGTCATTAAAGATCCCGACGATCTCATCTAATCCAACACAACTACTCTGGTGACATTGACACATCAATACAGACTAAAGCCACGACTTGTGCAATCCCTGCACCAATAAGCCACAATCCGAACTAACTCAAATCATGAAAATGACTCAAATGAAAGAGCTGTACCGCAAGCTCACTAGTACTACCACAACACAAGGCTGAGAACCTACCACACATTGTAGAAGCAGAACATACAAATCTAACCCGCAGGATCATACTTCCACATAGCTTTGCTCCAATGCGCGACCTCATCCAAACACTGGTCCACATGAGACACCTTAAGTTACCATGCTCAAAATCGACAACCGTGCATTATATGAGGTCTAAAACCAAAGCAATCATCATAACCACTGCGAGGCAATTACATAACACCACACAACTCGAAAGGACATAACTGATACGCCGTCCATCGAGCAATACCCAGTACTCTTCCTGCTCGAATTCCACTGAGAGGCCCTAATAAAGCCGCACCACATGTGCCTATAACCAACAAATCCTAATGGCTCGCAACACGGAAAGGTAACTCATAGATCCCTCTGATTACTAATAGCTCAATAACAACCGAATCAACACATCCCTCACCAATAGCAACTCGAAATCAACCAAGCCATCTTGATGCAAAACACTCGTCCATATAGGTCTACCAATGAACCACACATCAACTCTAGTCACCCACAACAGATAAATAACCCTCCAAAAGTTCACAATGACTGAATCATAGCACATACTATCATCTGGCTAACTTGCCCACATCTTTACCATCCATAACCACGAGTTAACCTGTTTATGAGAACTTTCAGTCTCCAAGTCCTAAAGCACACGATTACCATTTCTGATCCCAATTTCTTCACTCCAGTATACAACACACCTCTAGTACTCAATCATCTCATGAGAGGTACACCTATAATTCTTCTGAGCCACCAAGCAAACTCGAATATCATCCGTCGATCAAACAAGATAGTGCCATAATACCAATAAAGCATCCTAACTCCAACACATCGCCTTTTATGAAATGTTATACCCTCATCAAGCCACACCAATCAGTGATCTCATTTATCTAGTCACATGAAGTTGCCCATGCTATCTAAGAATTTGTGACCTTCCTTTCAAAATCTGAACCGTGTCCTCACGCATGCAAATCTCAATCCTACACAACATTCCGCATAAACCGTACCATCCTAGGATAACCACGAGAACTTTATATCCCTTCCGAGCCATAAACAACTATGTACTCCACTAGTCAAGAACTTTCCATTGATCCCATCTAGAAGAAAATCACTACACATCCCATGGTCCTCACGCCAATAGGAAAAATATACATCTCTAACTGTGATGGAAACCATCTAGAGCTCTCCGAATTCCATTTGCACACCACTAAATCGGCAGGACTGAATCCTTCTAACTCAACTGAGCTATGCATGTCACTAAAACCCAAGAGCATTGTTGCGAAACACCTGTATAAACTCATTACCTCATTAGCATCCAAAGAACTAATCATATCCTTACCACACCAATCCGACCTACTACCAAGCTATCCCATCTATCCAAGTTTCCTTTTTATCTACCGTCAGCTTGACACTTTTTCTTGCTACAATACCACAATTCCTCAACCTAGACTCACCACATGAGACCCAAGCACAAAACCACACCGTCTAAGACTCATAAGCCGCTGAATACTCTCTTAAATATTCCCAAAAGCACCACATTCAAAATATTTTACTCTGAAGAGACTTTCTGCGAATCTAAATCCGTTACCTTTACCTTCCTGATACTGATACATAGAGTCACATAATTAATATAGAAAATACCACAAGTCTTGACATCTTCCAATGAAAACTCAGTTTCTAGACACATATACAACTTGAAAATACCCAATTGTTACATGTAAAATCTTGAACACATTCGAACCATTCTCGAGAGTCATTCACTCTATTCAAACTGCAATTAACCTGATCAAATGAATAGAAACACTCGTGCCTCAATAGCACTCCGACACCGTAGAGTGTAACCGCATCCTAGAATAACCAAGCAACTTCCTGTTCTATGAACTAAGCATCCATTACTAACAATAACTCAAGACATTTCGTGATTCTTAGACACCTATGAAGCATGACATAACCTTTGTCAAAATTTCCTATTGTCAAGCCATCCTCAGTCTCAATCTTCGTAAGCCATAACTGATTCACCCACACGCCTCAAACTGGAACCAACATAGTACATAATTATGCAATCAACTAATCAATAGCAGACTCCCCTACTTGGCCCAAAGTCATAGATTGAAACACACTTAATAAATCATAACGCATATACTCTATTGCTGCCATAATACCATAGTGAGATTAAACTCAATCCCTCATAAGCTCGTGGAACACAGACCATCTGGTACTTTATATCTTCTGCCAATCTCGCATTCATCCTTGCAACAGTCAAGCCCACTCTCTTAAGCGGCCCAAATTTAAATTTCAACACTTATATTTCATTTGTAAATGAGATCTTCTAATAGACAACATGACGATCACACAACCTCAGAACACTCCGCAGGAGATAACCCACTTGCTTTACCTCGAACTGGCATTTCTATATACATTCCACCGTCATGAATGTTATGCAGTCACTTAATCTTCCTGAGTCTAAACTCATACTGCAACATGAAATTTACTCCACTCCTAACTAGAAAACTTGAAAATATTCTTCACATGCCCATAACTCGGGGCTATACCTCAAATCGAGATGAAAATCAAGTACCTAATAGTTCTTCTGTCCTCTAGCAGACCCTTCTCATCGTTTCCAAATCATATGAATACACCTCACAGTCATAACATACTCATTACATAGGTATCCAGGCATTACTCCCCTTACTAGGGACACAATAGAACATATAGATCCGGAAGCACGCGCTTACAAAATCAACAGCTCAGGGCTCGAGCTATAGGCAAAAATCCGGCCTCAAGTCTTCCAGACTGGCCCAAAATCAACACACAGAGATCACATCTCGTCCCTTGATCGGGGAATCACAAGCCATCGATGCATATATGATACTGAGCGCTCATGCGCGCATACGAACGCGTGGAAGGAATTCAAAGAGTTACTTTTCAAGCTGAATCAAGGATGTACGATAAGAATTCAAGAATGTGAAGTTTTTCCTAAAGGTTCTGCAGCCTCCCAAGGATAAATACAAACGTCTCCGTACCGATCCGCGAGACTCTACTAAACCTGCTCATGAATCGTGAGACCTATGTAACCTAGGCTATGATACCAACTTTTCACGATCCAAAAACTGACCCAGTCGTGATGGTGCCTATTGTGAAACTAGGTCAGCCGACACAACTCCCAAATCAACCATTTTCCAATAAAAGTTGTTTTTATACCATTTATAAACCAATAATCTCAAAATGAACATTTACACAAGCCCGACATCGGGGTGTCACTAGTCATGAGCATATACCAAGGCCTGAATACAACAAGAGTCTAAAAAAGTACTAAATACAGTGATAAAAATGAGAGGAAGGAAGCAGTGCTGTGAACGTCATGCAACCATCTTGCTAACTCTGATGACTCCGCATCTAAGCAATCAACACCTGCTACCGGGTTCCAAAATACCTGAATTTGCACACGAGGTGCAAGGGGTAAGGTGAGTACTCCAACCCAGTAAGTAACAAGAGTAAATAAAGACTGAGCAGTAGGAAACGATTAATCCACATTTATGATAAACTCAATAAGCACAATAGGCTTTCAAATCAGAATACGAGTCAATCATCTCATTTAAAATTTAGCTTTTGGTAAAAATCATTTGAAAATGCTTTCCAACAGTTTTAGTCGGGGTTTAGTACCATTTATAATAAAAGAGATGAAAACCATAATCGTTACCCTCGGGCAAAACATATTTCGTATACAACCCCTCGGGCAAAATAGAAATTTCACAACCCTTTTCATAACTTAAAAACTTCAGTTTAAATGAAAGATTATTTAAAACATTTCTTCAACATTTTCAATAGAGGCTCGGTTTAAAGATGAGTGAAAGCAGTAATTAAAGCAACATGTTCAATAGAAACTCACTTTAAAGAGGAGTGAAAATAGTAAGTTCATAAACTAGCCCCCTGGCAAAGCATCACTCATGTACATGTATATATATAATCCCTCGGGCAAGCCTCTTAGTCACTCGTGCTCAACTCTTACCAATCAACGCCCACACTCAGCACTTACACTCAATAGGTACCATATAGTAACAGCTACGGCGTGCAGCCCGATCCATATATCGCTGCGGCGTGCAACCCGATCCATATAAGTATCATTGTGGCGTGCAACCCGATCCATATATATATATATATATATATATATATATATATATATATATTACTGCGGCATACAGTTCGATATATATAATCCTCACAATTAGGCCCTCGACCTCTCTCAATCATTAACCTCACAATCAGACCCTCGGTCTATCTCAGTCATCAACCTCACGATCACTCGGACCATCAGTAAAACAGGGAACTCAGTCCAAATAGGTTTTCACATTTTAAGAAGTAAAGTGATAAAACCAGATTCAAACAATAAACAAGTAAAACATGACTGAGGATATGCTTTCAAAACAAATAGAGTGAGGAAAAATAGTAAAAATGCCCCTAAGGGTCTCAACAGGTCGACACAAGGCCCCAAACATGGCATACAACCCAAAATATAATACCAGTCTCTAAAACATGGAATATCATAAGATTTTCAAATCAAATACATGACTTAACAGTTGTAGGGGACAGACCAAGTCTCAATCCCCAACGGTGCACGACTCCACGTTCGTCATCTAGCGTGCGTGTCACGTCAAAGTAGCACAACGATGTGAAATCCGGGGTTTCAAACTCTCAGGACATCATTTACAATCATTACTTACCTCGATCCGATCCAAACTCTTGCTAACGATGCCTTTGCCCTCACAAATCGACCTTCGTATGCTCCAAATATAGCCACAATCAGTACATAACTATAAAAATATGCTAAGGGAACAAAGCCCACTCGAAAATATCCAATTTACATCAAAAATTCCAAAATTGCTCAAACCCGCCCCCTGGGCCCATGTCTCGAAATCCGATAAAAGTCACATCAATAGAATCCTCATCCTCTCACGAGTCTATACATACCAAGAACATCAAAATCAGACCTCAATTGCCCCTTTGAATTCCCAATTTACACTCTCCCAATTTAAGCCCTAATTCCCCAATTTTAGGCTTTTAATTTCCACATTTTTCATGATTAAACAAGTAAGAATCAACATAGGATCGAGTATTGAGTTCAAAAATCTTACCTCCAGGTGTTATCTCTTGAATCCCTCTTCAAATCCTCTCAATAAGCTCCAAAATCGCCCAAGAATGGTGAAAGTTAGCCCCAAAATCACGGACAATGGCTATTTAAATATTCTGCCCATGCATCAAAAACTTTCTTCGCGAACGCGGTCAAAGCCTCACGTTCGCGAAGCACAATCTCAAGTTTACCAATTCTTCCTTCATCGCGATCGCGACATCAACTACACAAAAGTGAAAGCTTGACTTTCTAACTCACTGCGAATGTGACACAACCTACACGAATGCGAAGAACACACACCCCGGACCCAGCTGCTCACTTTCCTTCTATGCGAACATGGCATGAACCTCGCGAACGTGATGCACAAGACTCCAGCCCTTCGCGAACGTGGAGCCTTCATCGCAAATGTGAAGGCTAATTCCTCAGCCCCACCAGCTAACCCTTCGTGAACGTGAAGGTCAATTTTCCCGAAATCTTTCAGCAGTTTTCTGTAACTTTTAAAATCATGAAATGACCCGATTGACCACCCGAAACTCACCCGAGGCCCTCGAGACCTCAACCAAACATGCCAACATATCCCATAACATCATTAAAACTTGATCCAACCTTTGGAACACTCAAAATAACATTAAAACACCAAATTTGCATCGAATTCAAGCCTAAGAATTCCAAAATCTTCCAAATTACGCTTTTGATAAAAAACCCAAACAAACCACATCCGAATGACCTGAAATTTTGCACACACGTCCTAAATAACACAACAGAGCTATTGCAACTTCTGGAATTCCATTCCGATCCCTATATCAAAATCTCACCTATCAACCGGAAAATGCCAAAATCTCAACTTTGCCAATTCAAGCCTAAACCTTCCACGGACTTCCAAAATGCATTCCGATTATGCTCCTAAGTCCCAAATCACCTAACGGAGCTAACCAAATCATAAAAATTCCAATCCAAGATCATATACCAACAAGTCAAATCTTGGTCAAACTTTTCAAATTTCAAGCTTCAAACTGAGAACTGTTCTTCCAAATTCATTCCGATTACACTGAAAACCAAAACCAATGATTTACATAAGTCATAATTCATCACACAGGGAAAGTCATGCCTGAGAACTGACGAGCAAGGTGCAAAAGCTCAAAATGACCAGTCGGGTCATTACATAGGGAGTCTACAAAGCCATGACTAGTAGAGTCTCACTTATAGGTGTGTTACCTGCCACATTTATAATTGAGAGGCTATAGGGAATTTAGGAAATTTTACCCTTCTTTTGTTTCCAGATCGTGCCATAGAGCTGAGTCGTAAGAAATTAGTATAAAGCTTTCGTTAGATTGTATATGCACTAGAGGTGCAAGTATCACATTAGAGCTTTAAGGTATAATATGGAAGGGAAGTTATGAAAGAAACAAAAGATACGATGCGAGATTGAAAAGTAAGTAAGGTAAAGGTGAAGAAGATACGAGATACTCAAGTTCGAAAGACTGTGAATAGTCGAGACTTCAGATATAGTTTGGGTTTTAGTTTAATTTACAGAGGAGACCCTAGTAAATATTTTGTAAATCTCTAAGAGTTAACATTTGAGGACGAATGTTCTAAAGGGGGAAGGATGTTATACCCGGTAAGTTTAAAAACCTTGATACCGTTATATATATATTTGAAGATATGGTATTTTGAGTGGAACATTTTTTGTAAAAAAAAATGGTTTGAAAAAAAAAAGATTTATATAGTTATTAATATTACTACTTTGGAATATGTTTTAAATTATACACATAAAATGAGAAACGTTTATGAGATTTTCTTTATTGTAAAGATTTGAATTATTTTTTTCACAATAAAAGAAGGTTATCTTTTTACCATTTAAAAAATTAAGCGTACGGATTTTTTTACTCTTTATATGAGATTAGGAAGATTAAAAGTTGAGAAAATATATGTATTTTACATGGATGTTTTAACAAAATAATAGTGTATGTATTGATTTTATATGGTACCATATGACCATGATAGTAGGATATACAAAGTGCATTAAAAATAAGTAGAATTTTAAGTAATTTAAAATATTTCTTAATTATTAGGAAAATTGGTTAATTGCCGGGTAGCGGGATATTACCTAATTAATTGGGATAAGAACTTTAATGTGGCAGCACCTCTAAGCATATAAAGTGACTCATTGCTTAAATTAAAAGGTGGCAACTAACATGTGCCACACCCATTCAATATATATAATTTTAACTTATTTTCTCTTCATGGCGGTAATGAATTGTATTTAGGAAATTAATATTAGTTTAGCTTTCCTCTTGAGAATCCCCTTCTTTCACCTACTAATCTTCATGACATGTTTTAGTTTTCTTTCTGTTGAAGAATCCCAATGCAAATGGAGAATAAAGCATATTTTTGTCCAAACCAATTCACTACCTTCACTCTTAGAAACCAAATGCAAATACATGACTCAACTCAAACAAATTTAGTCTTAGATAATTATCACTGGCCTATTCTCAGATGGGTTTGCTTCAAGTCATTTAATAGCCTTTTGTGCCCTCTCAGAAAAGGATAACATTGATTATTGTAAGAATATTTTGTATAATATGGAAACCCCAAATACATTTTCGTGGAATATGGATACAAGGAATTGTAGTGAAAGTGAAAATCCCAAAGATTCATTTTTTTTGTACAATCAGATGGTTGTAACTGAAGGGAGTACGATGCAATCTTTTCCAAGAATATCATATAGATTTTTTCCTACTTCAGGTATGTTAAGTCTATCCTTTCTTTCTTTTGGCATGATCTATACGACATAAACAAAATGAGAAAATGCGCAATTTTCGTAAATGACTCTATTCATAGAAATGATAGAGATGCCTATATTCTTAAATTCACATATGTCTTATTGTTCTACCGTCTGTTCATGTGTCTTAGAAAATACGTATGTTAATAAAGTTTGTTTCGTGATATTAATTAGAGGTATAATGATCTTATGACGTTCCGAGAGATCTTATTGACGTACTTCTCATGCATTGCATTCATTTACATTGACCCAGGGACAGATGGCATTATATACCTATATATATGTATAATATATGTATAATATATGTATATGGGATATAGGAAAAGGTTATGGTGTTATATATGTACCACCACCTGATCAACTGGTATACGTTGGTAATTTGCCCACAGTGGCCGAGATGATATGATGGGATGCCCCCAGAGGCGTGATGATGTTATGGAGTTATATATATATATATATATATATATATATATATATATATATATATATGGGATATGGGAAAGGTGATGGCATTATATATGCACCACCACCTAATCAGCTAGTATATTTTGATGATTTGCCCATAATGGCCGATATGATATGATGAGATGCCCTTAGAGGCGTGATGATGTTATGAACACATGTACCTATGCACGACATGACATTCACATGCATGACACTATAAGTATTTCATTATTTACAGAGTTATCTAGACTTACAGGTTGAGTCATTTACTCTATGTTTCTTCCATGTCTTATATGTACTTATTTATGTGCCTTACATACTCGGTACATATTTGTAATGACATCCCTTTTGCCTGGGGACGCTGCATTCATACCTGCAGGTATAGACAATAAGTTTGACGAGCCCTTATAGTAGACAAGGTTAGCATTCAGTGAAGGATCGGTGAGACTCCACCCCATTTGGAGTGCAACCGAGTCTATAAGTTATCGTGTTAGTGTTTTGCTACAGACTTATGGGTAGGCATGTACCCTGTCCCATTTGATGTCAAATAATCTTAGAGGCTTTGTAGACAAAGATTCACTTTGTACAGTATGTTAGAGGCCTTGACGGCCCATATGTATTCATGTTTTATGAACGATATATAATATTTGCCCACTTACAATTGTACATTACAAGTTGTGGCCATGTTGGCCCATGATAGTTACAAAAGGATTGCATGAGTTATAGAGTGGTTCGCTCGGACCACTACGACACCGGGTGCCAACCACGCCTCTCAGGTTTGGGGCGTGACACTCTAGAGCAACTAGATTAGGATCACCAGATGCCAGGTGTGTTTCTAGTTTAGCTAGTAGTTGTTGCTCGGTCGAGGTTGGTCCCCTTATGAGTGATAAGGAGAAAAAGAGACTAGAGCGGTTTGGGTGGCTTAAACCTCCAGAGTTTAGTGGAGCAGAGTCAGAGGATGCTCAAGATTTTATAGATCGGTATTAGCATATTCTTCGCACCGCGTGTATTTTGGACACCAGTGGGGTTGCATTTACTAATGTTCAGTTGACAGGGGACGCTTATAGGTAGTGGAAAAATTATGAGTTGAGCAGGCTAGACGACGCAGTGCCACTTACATGGCATGATTTCTTGGTTCTCTTCTTAGACAAGTTTGTTCTCCAGACCCGCAAGGAGTTGTATAGAAAGTTTGAGCAACTACGTTATAATGGTATGATAGTGACTCAATATAAGATGAGGTTCACAAATTTGGCTCATCATGCAGTATGGTTTATTCCCACTAAGAGGGAGAAGATTAGAAGGTTCATTGATGGCCTCAACTATGGTATACGTTTCGGTATGGCTCGAGAGGTCACAACAAATGCTAGGTTTGACGAGGTGGTCGAGATTACTAGACGCTTAATTTAGGTGGTTTCAACAGTGCCTCATCTGGAGTTCAGTTCCACTAAAGTAGAGGTCGTTCTTCTAGACCCGTTCAGGCAGCTTGCCATGTTCCTCGTGGTTATTCGGTTAGCCACAGTTCCTACAGTGCACACCCAACCCAGTTATCATTCAGTGCATTATCGGCACAGAGTTCTTACCGTGCTCCATCTGCTCAGGTTTCCACAGGCATTTCTTCATGCTATCAGATTTAGTAGCCTTTCAGGAGGGGTTGCTATGAGTGTGGAGACTTGAGTCATCTCAAGAGAGATTTCCCTAGACTATTGAGTAAGGTTCCCCAGCTAAGCTCTCAGGCTATGATTTCAGCACCAATAACCACACTACCCGACATCCAGCTAGGAGTGGGACATAGTCAGCACGAGGTCTCCCTAGAGGTGCAGGTTGATTAGGTTAGTAGTCAGGCCCGTTGCTACGATTGACAGCTAGGCCAGAGGCAGTTGCTTCCGATGCCATGATCACATGTATTATTTCAGTGTGTTATAGGTATGCTTTGGTATTATTCGACCATGGTTCCACTTATTCATATGTGTCATCATACTTTGCTCGTTATTTAGACATGCCCCGTTATTTTTTAGTTATGCTTGTTCATGTATCTATACCGGTATGGTGAATCTATTATAGTGGACTGTGAGTATCGGTCATGTATGGTGACTATTGGGGGATTAGTGATGAGAGTAGTTCTTCTACTGCTTAGCATGATTGATTTTGATGTGATTTTAGGCATGGATTGGTTTTCACCATGTCATGCTATTTTGGATTGTCACTCTAAGACCGTGACGTTGGCAATGCTAGGGGGTTGCCTAGGGTTGAGTGGAGTGGCTCCTTATATTATCTTCCCAGTAGAGTGATTTCATATTTGAAGGCTCAACAGGTGGTTGGGAATGAATGTCTCACATATTTGGCCTTTGTGAGACATGTTAGTGCTGATACTCCTACCCTCGAGTTAGTTCCGATAGTGAGAGACTTCCAAGATGTGTTTCTTATAGACTGTCGGGCATGCTACCCGACAAGGACATTGATTTTGGTATTGATCTAGTGCCGTGCATTCAGCCCATCTTTATTCCACTGTATCGCATGACACCAGCAGAATTAAAAAAATTAAAGGAACAACTTCAGGAGTTACTTGATAAGGGTTTCATCACGTCTAGTGTGTCGATTTGGGATGCACCGTTTATATTTGTGAAGAAGAAGGAGGGTACTATACGAATATGTATTGATTATAAGCAGTTGAACAAAATTACAATCAAGAACAAGTATCCATTACCGGCCATTGATGATTGATTTGGCTAGCTTTAGGGTGGCAGAGTGTTTTCGAAGATTGATTTGAGGTCGGGGTATCATCAATTGAAGATTTGGGATTCAGATATTCTGAAGATGTCTTTCAGGAGCCGCTATAGGCACTACAAGTTTCTTGTGATGTCTTTTAAGCTGACCAATGCCCTAGCAGCCTTTATTCACCTAATAAATAGTGTATTCTAGCCATATCTTGACTTTTCATCATAGTATTCATTGACAACATTTTGGTATACTCACGTAGCTATGAGGTTCATGAGAAACATTTAAGGATTGTACTCCAGACTTTGAGGAAGAAGACGTTATATGCTAAATTTTCCAAGTGTGAATTTTGGCTTGATTTAGTGGCGTTCGTAGGCCATGTGATATCTAGTGAGGGGATCAAGGTAGATCTGAAGAAGATTGAGGCAGTTCAGAGTTGGCCTAAACCATCTTCAGCTACTGAGATTCATAGCTTTCTTGGTTTGGCAAGTTATTATCGCCGTTTTTGGAGGGTTTCTCATCCATTGTTGCACCTTTGACTAGATTGATCTAGAAGGGTGTCCCATTTAGGTGGTCTGATGAGTGTAAGGTGAGCTTTCAGAAGCTCAAGACTACTTTAACTACAACCTAGTATTGGTGTTACCTACTAGTTCGGGATCTTACACCATGTATTGTGATGCATCGCGTATTGGGCTTGGCACGATGTTGATGCGGGATGGTAGAGTTATTTCCTATGCATCTCGGCAGTTGAAGGTTCATGAGAAGAACTACCTAGTGTGTGATTTAGAGTTGATAGCCATTGTTCACACCTTGAAGATTTGGAGGCACTATCTGTACGGTGTTGATTGTGAGGTCTATACCGACCATCGAGTCTCTAACATCTGTTCAAGCAGAAGGACCTTAATTTGTGGCAGCAAAGATGGTTAGAGTTGCTGAAAGACTATGATATCACCATATTATATCATCCAGGGAAGGCCAATGTGGTGGCCAATGCATTGAGTCAGAAGGCGGAGAGTATGGGCAGCTTGGCATATTTACCAGCAGTAGAGAGGCCACTAGCCATGGATGTTCAGGCCTTGGAAATACAGTTTATAAGATTGGATGTTTCGAAGCCTAGCATCGTTCTTGCTTGTATTGTGGCTCAGTCATCGTTCTTGGAGCGTATCAAGGCTCCCAGTTTGATGATCCTCACTTATTGGTGTTAAAGGATACGGTGCAACAGGGTGGTGCTAAGGAGGTTGTGGTTGATGATGACGATGTTATGCAGCTTCGAGGCCGAATTTGTATTCCAAATGTGAATGGGTTGAGAGATTGATTCTTAAGGAGGCTCATAGTTCACACTTTTCCATTCACATAGGTTTCACGAAGATGTACCGTGACTTGAAACAACACTATCGGTGTAGATAATAAAGAAAGGTATCATTTCTTATGTCTCTCAGTGTTTGAATTGTCAACAGGTGAAATGGGAGCATCAGGGCTGATTTAGATATTAGAGATACTAGAGTAGAAGTGGGAGACCTTCACTATGGACTTCGTAGTAGGCTTGCCTCGGACCTTGAAGAAATATGACGTAGTTTCAGTTATTGTGGACCAGTTGACCAAGTCTGCACATTTCATTCTAGTGGTGACTGATCTCGCTCGAACTCACACCACAATTAGGTAGTGAGGCGGTCGAAGCAATAATAAACCCAACACGAGTCGGGATCGAATCCACATGGAGTTAGAATTTGGATTAGGTATATAGCTAGAGTAAATGTATGATATGCCTTAGATTGTACTTCCACATATTCATTGGTTATTTCTATTTCTATTTTTAACTAATGATTGCAAGTATTAAACTAGAAGATAATGTTTTTGATTTTGGTTGTTTTTCAAATGATAAAGGAATCTAGGGTCGTGACTTCCACCTAGGTGGCTACCTAATGGGTTGTAAACTATAGGGATAGTTTGATTAATCGGGATCGTGGTATAGAAATCACACGCAATTGCTCACTCTATACCTCTCGGTAGTTTGAGTGATTTTGCCCAATTTTGCTTTCTCAAGCCCAAATGGGTATTTGCACAAATCAAGTGATATATGCTCAAGTCGGGTCTTACTATCTCTAGAATTGACCCTTTAATTGGGGCTATCAATTTCTTGAGTTCATCCCAATTCCTTGTTAACCAAGTTTTCCTAAACCTAGTCTCTCTTTCTCAAGCAAAGATTAGGTCAAATATGCATGAATTAATGTTTGCATCCATTAATTCTAGGATTTAAGAATAAACTTGGCTAAATAAGACTAAGCCAATCACAAACAAGCCCTAAAATTAAATACCCATTAAGTATCCACACTAGGGTTGAGCCACAACCCTAGCTAAAGATTTAGCTACTCATGAAAAATGAAGAAATACAAGAAGAAATTAAGATAGATTGCATAATAATTGATTAAACAAAAAAAAACTAATGTTATGAAGTCAATCTAGTACAAAATTAAAGAATTAAAGAAAACCGCTCAGGTGCACCTCTGCAAACTAAACTTAACCTAAAAATGACAAAAAGTTCTATTTATACTAAGCTGAAAATATCTGACAAAAATGCCCCTGCAAAGGTTGTGCGACCGTATAATTCTGGTGCGGTCAGCACAATGGGCTTCAGCAGTCGCACAAAAGTTCTGCAGTCTGCGTCTGCACTTAGGATTATGCATTGTCAACTCCTTGAATATGGTATTAGGAGAAAGGCTTCTTGGCCTTCACATATGTATCATAATGCTTCGACTCCGCCCTTTTATCCTTGAAATATTCAGTGAGGAGGTTCGAGTATGGATATGATCTTTCACCTTTCTGGACAACTAGAGTGATGTTCATAGACATGATGGCACCAACATTTATCAGATACCAGCCATAATCGAGGGCACCAAAACTGCACGAGGAATTGGGAACATGTTTTCATTTAGGGATGGGTCAATACGTCTATACACAAACGTTTGACTCCCTATTGCTTTAAAGTTTAGGGTGGCCGAGACAAATAACCCCTGTTGTGAGCCACAGAGGTGTTGATCCCTAGATTTCCAGAATCTCAGCTAGCCATGGGCGAGCTGCATCACCCATAACTAGCTTCTCCAAATAATGCACTACTTCCACTTCTTCAAACCCCACATATGTGTTCAGTGCACAAGAGTCAAAGCGAATATTCAGATTCCACACTTTTGTCACCTTTGTTCCCTGTTTTATGTGTGCAATATTTGCGTAGAACTCCTTGACTAGGTACTCATTTGCATGTAAGACTTTGTTAGTGAACCAACTCCAACCTTTCCGCTCTTGGAATTGCCTAAGGACATTGAGGTTGTGTTTGTTCAGGTCTTTCATTAAGAACTGTCACTCAAGATAAAGCGACCTCTATGGCCACCATTCCCTAAACATGGTGAAGGCATTGGCACTAACAAATCTGTCCTCCCATATCTCCGGCCTCCGTGATCTTTCCAACCCTGGCACTGCAGTATCTCCCCCTCTCCCATCATCTAGAATATCATCATCATCTAAGTTTATTGGAGCAGGAAGAGCAGGCGAGAAAGAGGGCTCAGAGTCTTGGCTGCCCTCTTCCGAACCTTCTTATGATCTGGAAGCTGAAGAAGACTTATCCACCAAGTGGAATTTCCTAGGGAATTGTTGTCTTTGTTGTGATTTGGTTTCCGGCTGTGCTTGCATGGAGTTACCCTCAAAAGCTTCCCCAAATGGGATGTACTCACTGGTTTCCGAGGTGTCAGGGTCTCTATTGGCTATTGCTTTCTTCCTAATAGCCTTTTGGATTGCTAGAGTTAGATTGCTTTTGCCTCAACCCTGGCCTCAGGAGGGTTCTTCCCTCCCTTGTGGTGTATCTCTTCTACTACATGAGTGAACCATTGTTTGCACACACAAGAACTAGAAATCTGTTACAATTGAAGCTTGTAATGCATGCTTAGACATAATTGGAAGTTGCATGAAATAATTCTCAGAAGGGCAGTGCAGACCGCACAAAAGTGAGTGCGGCCGCAGAGCGCCCATTGCGGACCGCATAAAAATGAATGCAGCCGCAGAGTGCCCATTTTGGACCTCATTAAAATGGATGTGGCCGCAGAGTGCCCATTGCAGAACGCACAAAAATAAGTGCGGCCGCAGAGCCCAGGTCCAGATTACTGGGGTCTCTGAAGTTCCATCATTGGGGACCGCACAATAAATGAGTGTGGTCGTACAAGGCCATTGCGGACTGCACAATTTTGAGCGCGGCCACATAAGTCAAGCTTACCATTTTCCTAATTCAGAGGGCTGCGGACCACACAAAAATGAGTGCGGTCGCACGATCTCTACTGCGGACCGCACAAAAATGTGTTGAAAATAGGGTTTATGCAATTTTGGTCTCAAATGTTCATGGTTTTAGCAATCAAAAAACAATAACTACTTATCCAGACCCCAATTAACGAGCAATAAGCTACCCACATGATTCGAAGCAAAAAAAAACTAAACATTGACAATTTTAGGCATGTAAGTAACCCTAAATCTTAGAAAAAAAGCAAACAAAAGATGAAGAATCTACTGAAGAAATTAACATACCAGTAATGAAGATGCAAGTGATGAAGTGAGGGTAATATTTGAGAGCAAATGGGAGTTTTACTGTGCAACCTTAGCTTCAAGGCTCAAAAAAGCCGAAAAGTGTAAACAGATACAAAAGGCCCTATTTATACTTTTACCCGTGGGACCCAGTTTTTTACTTGAGTGCGGCCACATAATTTTGATACGGACCGCACTCCTTACCTGCCTTTGAGACGATTGGTTTCGGATCATACAAAAATGAGTGCGGCCGCAACGTCATTGTGAACCGCACTAAAATGTGTGCGGCTGCAGCTCCTTAAGCAATTTTGACAGGCCAACTTCAGAGACTATGCATTTTGACTCTTAGCCAACCTTAACCAATTTTGACAGGCTAACTTCAGAGACTATGCATTTTGACACTTAGCCAAATTTCATGCACAGTCCCTGCAATGCACACCCATTCCTGCATACACTTCAAAACTGGTTAGTACAAAACCAAGCCTATCTAAAAGAAGGAAAATAAAATAAAGAAAAAGACATGGGTTGCCTCTCAAGAAGTGCCTGATTTAATGTCGCGACACGACGCAGATTACCAATCACTTGAAATGAAAAACCACCACAATATGGGCATCACCAACCTTGCCAAGATAATATTTAACCCGTTGCCCATTGACTCTAAAAACCTCATCATTCTTGTTTTTCAAATCTAGAGCACCAAAGGGGGTTACATTCACTACTTCAAAGGACCCACTCCATTTTGATTTTAACTTGCCCGGAAACATCCTTAATTGAGAATTGAACAATAGCACCAGATCACATTCTTTGAACTCCTTATTGTGGATATACTTGTCATGGAGGTACTTCATCTTCTCCTTGTAAAGGGATGAACTTGTGTAGGCATGATACCCGAATTCATCAAGCTCATTCAAATGTGACACCCATAGGTTTGCTGCGACATCCCAGTCAAGGTTTAAATTTTTCAAAGCCCTCATGGCCTTATGCTCAAGTTCTACCAGAAGATGGCAGACCTTCCCAAACACCAATCGATATAGAGACACTCCAATCAGCATCTTGTAGGCCCTCCTATAAGTCCAAAGAGCATCATCGTGTTTTCTTGACTAATCCATCCGATTGGCATGGACAGTCTTTGATAAAATAATCTTGATCTCCCGGTTGAAGACTTCAACTTGACCTCTTGCTTGAGGATGGTAGGGGGTTGATACTTTGTGAGTGATACCATACTTTGTGAGTAAGGTATCAAAAGCTCAGTTGCAAAAATGTGAACGCCTATCACTAATAATTTCCCCCGGAACCAAACCTTGTAAAGATACTTTTCTTCAAAAATGCCACCACACTCTTCGCTTTATTATTGGGCAAAGCAACAGACTCAACCCATTTGGAAACATAATCAACCGCGACTAGAATGTAGGTGTTCTCCACAAGAACTGACAAATGGACCCATGAAATCAATACCCAACATGTTGAACATGTTTAACTCCAAAATGGTTGTGAGAGGCATTTCGTTCTTATTTGAGATCCCACCGGCCCTTTGGCATTCATCACAATGCTTGACAAGCTCACTAGCGTCCTTGTAGAGGGTAGGCCAATAGAATCCACAAGTCAAAACCTTTGTAGCTATTCTAGCTCCACCATGCTGACCACCATACGATGAAGAGTAGCAAGCCTCAAGAATTCCCATTTGTTCTTCTTCCGGCACACATCGCCAGATCACACCATCGGTACATATCCGAAAAAGATACGGCTCATCCCAATAGTAATCCAAACAATCCCGTTTGAGCTTCTTCCTTTGGTTTGAAGAGAACTCATTCGCTACAATGCCACTCACAAGATAGTTGGCTAGATCGGTGAACCATGGCATCTTGGTCATTGAAACGGATAGGAGTTGCTCGTCTGGAAATGAATCATTGATCTCAAGGCCGTCATGTCGCCTCCCTTCCTCCTCCAAACAGGACAAGTGGTTCGCCACTTGATTCTTACTACCCTTGCGGTCTTGAGTCTCTAGATCAAACTCTTGCAAAAGAAGCACCCACCACATCAACCTTGCCTTAGAATCTTTCTTGCTCATCAAATACGGAAGCGTCGCATGGTCGGTGTGAACAATCACCTTAGTACTCATCAAAATGGCCGGAACTTCTCCATGGCAAACACAATAGCAAGAAACTAATTTTCGGTTACTCTATAGTTGACTTGGGCATCATTCATGGTCTTGCTAGCATAGTAGACCAGATGGAAAATTTTGTTCATTCTTTGCCCCAACACCGCTCTAACCGCAATATCACTAGCATTACACATGAGCTCAAAAGACAAGCTCCAATCCGGTGCGGTGATACTAGGAGTAGTAGTCAACTTGAACTTAAGCAACTCGAATGCCATCACACAATCTTCATTAAAATGGAACTTGGCATCCTTCGTCAAAAGTGGGCACAATGGGTTCACCACCTTGGAAAAGTCCTTGATGAATCAGCAATAGAAACCCGAATGACGCAAGAAACTCATCACTCCCTTCATGGATGTGGGAGAGGGAGTTTGGAGATCACCTCAATTTTTGCCTGGTCAACCTCAATACCATATTTTGAAATTTTATGGCCGAGGACAATGCCTTCATCAACCATGAAGTGACACTTCTCTCAATTCAACACCAAATTTGTGTCCTCACATCTAGACAACACCCTATCCAAATTGTTCAAACAATCTTCAAACGAATTCTCAACCGCAAAAAATCATCCATAAGGACCTCAAGAATGTCCTCCACCATGTTGGTGAAAATAACCATCATACACTGTTAAAAAGTCACCAGTGCATTACACAACCCAAAAGGCATCCTTGAAAATGAGAAAGTACCATAAGGAAAAGTGAAAGTGGTTTTCTCTTGGTCCTCATGATCAATAAGGATTTGGTTATAACTAGAGTATCCATCCAATAAGCAATAAAAAACATGCCCGACCAGCCTATCAAGAATTTGGTCAAGAAATGGAAGCAGGAAATGATCTTTCCGTGTGACCTTGTTGAGTTTACTATAGTCCATGCACACTCTCCACCTGGTAATGGTCCTTGTTGGGATCAATTCATTCTTGTCATTTGTTACCACAGTCATGCCCCCTTTCTTTGGGACTCATTGCACCGGAGAAGTCCACGAGTTATCGAAAATGGGGTAGAAAACCCCGACATCTAACCACTTGATTATCTCCTTCTTCACCACCTCTTACATTGCTTCATTTAATCTTCTTTTATGTTCAACGGAGGGTTTGGCACCTTCCTCCAAAATAATCTTGTGCATGCAAAAGGTGGGTCTTATGCCCTGGTTATCCACCAAAGTCCAACCTATTGCTCTTTTCCTCCTTTGTAGCACCTCTAATGTGGACTCTACATGCATGTTAGTTAAGCAAGAAGAAATGATAACTAGTAGAGTATAAGAAGGTCCAAGGAATTCATACCTGAGGTGCGGAGGAGATGGCTTTAGCTCCAAGGTAGGAGGATCCTCGACTTTGTTGGAGGAGTCTTCCATTTCTCAAGATCTAAAGATAACTTTCGGGGCTCATAAATGTACCTCCCCATGACTTGCAATGCATTTACACACTCCACATAGCCATCACTCTCCTCATCATCATCTAGTTGAGCAAAACAGCTTCCAATTTGTCCTCAACATTCATAGTTGCACTAGCATCATCAACTATCACGTCGGTCACCAAATCCACAAATGAACAAACTTCATTACTATTCGTTTGCCTCATTGATTTGCACACATGGTAGACCACCTTTTCATCACCCACCAAGAAAGTGAGCTCACCAGCCTCCACACAAAATGATAGGCACCTCATAGTCCACTTGACAATCAAGGATAACAAAGTCTGCTGGGAGGATGAACTTGTCAACTCTAACCAATACATCATCAATAATGTCCAAAGGCCTCATTATTTTGTGATCCGCCATTTGCAACCTCATGGATGTGGGTCTTGGTTGCCCAATTCCACAATTTTTGAACACTGAATAGGGCATAAAGTTAATACTTGCCCCGTCTCACATAATGCTTTGGCAAAGTCGGCGCTCCCAATAGTGCAAGAGATTGTGAAAGCTCCCGGATCTTTCAGCTTCAGAGCCAATGAGTGCACAATAGCACTCACTTGATGATTCATCTTAATGGTTTCACAATTCATTGATCTTATTTTTGGTTACCAAATCCTTCATGAATGTTGCATATCCCGACATTTGTTGCAATGCCTCAACCAATGGCACATTAATTGACAAACTCTTCATCATATCAATAAACTTTTTGAATTTTTATTATTTTTCTTTGCAAGCCTTTGTGGGTTTGGAGGGGGAGGCCTTGGCATTGGTTTTTAGCCTTTGGCACCACCAGTTCAAGCATGTCAATCATGTGTTCCCTAGATGGGTTCACCTCGTCTTGTGTCTCCTCTACACTTTCATCTATATCAATTCTCACATCTTCATTAGCTTGAACCATATTGCTTGGGATTTCATCCTCTTAAACCACAACATCTTCATCCACAATCCTTCTTTGATTTGAGGTGGTCGCCTCTCCACCTTTTCCACTTCTAGTAGTCACGGCCATAGTATGTCCCGTACTATTTCCACCCTTTGGGTTCACCACCGTATCACGAGGTAGTGCCCCCTTAGGACGCGTGTTCAAAGCTTGTGAGGTTTGGCCAAATTGAATCTCCAAATTCCGAATAGAAAGTGTTTTACGAGGCTATTTGAGCATCGGAGTCGGCATTCTTCTCCATCATCTGCTTAAACATGTTTTCAATTCTACCCATATCATTGGAAGAAGAGCTCGGGCCTTGAGAAGGATATGGAGGTGGATTACTTGGTTGTTGGAACATCGGGAGCCTTTGAAAACCCAGCTCGATTGTTGTTGTTGTTGTTCCACCCTCCTTGGTTATCTTCTCCCCAATTGCTTTGATTATTGCCACACCAATTGCCTTGATTACCCCAATTGCCTTGATTTCCTTGATTGTTCCAATTTCTTTGATTAGAATTGCCACCACTCCAATTACCTTGGTGGTTTTGGTTGTTCCAATTACCTTAGTTCCTTTGTGACCTCCATTGTTGTTGATTTTGTCCTTAAGCGTTGTTTCTTTGACCTTGATAATTGTTGACATATTAATCTTATTCGTCTAGCTCATTGAATGAATCACCTTGATCATAACCACTATCATCTTGCATAAATTATTTCGGACGCTTTGCATTTGTTTTACCTTGTTGCTGCCTTTTGTTCCCCATCATATTCACACCTTTTATTGCATGCACTTGTTTCGGTCCTTGAACTTGTTAAAGCTGAGCCTTGGCCAATTGGTTCATGGTAGTTGTCAACTCGGCAATAGCTTGCCCATGGTCATGTAGCTCCTTGTGTATATGAATAACATTAGGGTCACCTTACCGTACATTGGCTCTACTTTGCCACGCCGAAGAGGTATCCGCCATATCATCAAGAATTTCACAAGCTTCAGCATATGGGGTGTTCATGAATTTCCCCCGGTGAGTTGGTTAACCACACATTGATTAATTGTGTTGATCCACCTATAGAAGGTCTGTAGGATCATGGCCTCAGTCATATCATTGTTTGGGCACTTTTTAACCATTGTACAATATATTTCCCAAATCTCATGCAATGGCTCATTGGGTTCTTGCTTAAAAGCAAGAAGCTCATCCCGAAGCGTTGTTAAATGTCGCGGAGAGAAGAATTTGGAAATGAAATTTTCTACCAACTCATCCCAAGTGGCGATGGAATGGGTGGGCAACCTCTCTAACCAGTCCAATTCTTTTTCCCATAGAGAAAAGGGAAATAGCCTCAACCTCAACGCGTCCTCAGAAACATTTTTTTGCTTACTCCCCCAACAAGTATTGATGAACCCCTTGAGATGCTTGTAGGCATTTTGATTCGGAGCCCCAGTTAAGAAACCCCATTGTTCAAGTAGTGTAAGCATCATGTTGGTGATTTGGAAGTTGCCCACCCTAATGCGGGGCGGGACTATAGCTCTTGCATAACCCTCGTTTGGCAATTGTCGATGGGCTGCCGCTCTTGGTAGAGGTGGGGGAGGGACGAACACATTATTGTGAGGCGGGCGACCTCATCTATTAGGTTGAGGTTCAATAGGAACCTCATCCATTGCATCATCATCCACGTCCTCCCCTAATGGCACATTTCCAATAGGATCGTTGTTGAGAGCCATTTTTGTACCTAAAATCAATTCAAACACAAAATTAGTGACTTGGAAGGAAAGAAAGAAAAAACACACAAAAGCATAGATATATAGCTAAATCCGTTTAACTCCTCGGAAATGGCGGCAAAAATTGATCTCGCCCAAACTCACACTACAATTAGGTAGTGAGGTGGTCAAAGCAATAATTAACCCAAGACGAGTCGAGATCAAATTCATAGGGAGTTAGAATTTGGATTAGGTATATAACAAGAGTAAATGTATCATATGCCTTAGATTGTACTTCCACATATTCATTGGTTGTTTCTATTTCTACCTTTAACTAATGATTGCAAGTATTAAACTAGAAGACAATGTTTTTGATTTTGGTTGTTTTTCAAATGATAAAGGAATCTAAGGTCGTGACTTCCACCTAGGTGGCTACCTAATGGGTTGCGAACTACAGGGCTAGCTTGGTTAATCGGGATCGTGTTATAGAAATCACATGCAATTGTTCACTCTATACCTCTCGGTAGTTTGAGTGATTTTTCCCAATTTGGGTTTCTCAAGCCCAAATGGGTATTTTCACAAATCAAGTGATATATGCTCAAGTCGGGTCTTACTATCTCTAGAATTGACCCTTTAATTGGGGCTATCAATATCTTGTGTTCATCCCAATTCCTTGTTAGCCAAGTTATTCTAAACCTAGTCTCTCTATCTCTAGCAAAGACTAGGTCAAACAAACATGAGTCAATGTTTGCAACCATTAATTCTAGGATTTAAGCATAAACTTGGCTAAATAACACTAACCCAATCATAAACAAGCCCTAAAATTAAATATCCATTAAGTATCCATACTAGGGTTGATCCACAACCCTAACTAAAGATTTATCTACTCATGAAAAATGAAGAAATACAAGAAGAAATTAAGATAGATTGCATAATAATTGATTAAACAAAGAAAAATTAACGTTAAGAAGTCAATCTAAGGCAAAATTTGTTACGCCCCGCAATATTACGTCGATATTACGTCCGCAGTATTATATTACGATAATGTTACATCCAACAGTATTATATTACGATGATGTTACATCCTGCAGTATTATATTACGATGATGTTATGCCATGCAGTATTACATTATGGTGATGTTACGCTTCGCAGTATTAAATTATGACGATGTTGCTCCCTGTAGTATTATACGTTGAGTTTGTCATAAAATAATTAACATCATTCCAAGGAAAAAATTATTCAAAGATTATAAGGATTATAATATTTTATAAGTGATGAGTAAATTCGTAAAGATGAAAGGGGAAACAAGTTAAAGAAAATGAATTTTCATCCAAGTTTGGCATGTTGGGATAATATACGGGCCGAGCGTTAATACCCGATATTTATGGACTAGTGCCATACAAGGTACTACATGACCATAATAGTAAGGTGTATAAGGTGTGTTAAAATTAAGTAGTATTTTAAGTAAGTTGAGAAAATTCTTAATTATGTGGGGTATTGGTTAATGAGAAATTAACAAGTTATTAAGAAATGGGTGGATAACTTATTATAATCTTTTGGATAACCTTGAAAACGTGGCAGCAAAATATTGCAATTAATATGACTCTTATAAGTCTTGCAAAATGTCATATTTTGGTCAACTAAAGTGGCTTACTCACCACTTGAAGTGGGCCCACACCCATTCAAACACACTTAAGAGATGTGTAACTAATTTACTTCATTTGGTCTCTTAGATTTTCAAGAGATTCAAGTAAATAGTTCTTTCCATTATGAAATCACGTTAGACCTCATGAAGGAAATCATAACATTTTCCTACTCCAGTACTAAATAACACATGATGAATTGGATTTGTGTTACTGTTGTGAGATTTTACAATTATAAGGGAATACAATGCAATCTTTCTCAAGAAAATCGGTTCAGGTATGTTAAGGCTATCCCTTCTTTCTTTTGGCATGATCCATACGACACAAACGAAATGAGCAAATGCACAACTTTAACAAATGACTCTATTCATAGAAGTATTAGAAATGCCTACATTCTTGAATTCTCATGTGTCCTATTATTTTATTCTCTGTTCATGGGTCTTAGAAAATAGGTAAGTTGAAAAAGTTTACTTCATGATATTACTCAAAGACATAATGGTCTTATGACATTCCGAAAGAATTTATTAACATACTTATCATGCATTGCATTCATGTACATTGACCCATGACCAGATGGTTTTATATAAGTGTATATATGTATATGGGATATTGAAAAGGTTACGACGTTATATACGCACCACCATCTGATCAACTGGTATACGTTGATGATTTTGCCCGCAATGGCCGAGATGATATGATGGGATGCCCTCATAAGCTGATGATGTTATGAAACATGTACCTATGCACAACATGACATTCATATGCATATGCATGACACTATAAGTATTTCATGATTTACAAAGTTTTCCAGACTTACAGGTTGAGTTATTTATTCTATATTTCTTCCATGTCTATTATGTACTTATTTATGTGCCTTACATACATGGTACATTATTTGTACTGACGTCCCTTTTGCCTGTGGATGCTGCGTTTCATGCCCGCAGGTCCCGATAGACAAGTCGAGAGCCCTCCAAGTAGGCTATCAGCTCTGCGGAAGATGTTGGTGCGTTCCATTTGGTTCAGAGTTGCTTGTTTGGTTTGTATGATTTAGACGTGTACTGTTTGGTATGGAGGGACTCTATCCCTACCTTTATGAATGTCACGACCCCAGTTCGCCCTCCGTGAACTGCCGTAATGGCACCTAGTCTCTACGACTATGTAAGCCTAACAAATGCGGAACATAAACAAAACATGCGGAAGAAATAATCGAAAGCCAAAATAACTGAATGGAACAATAGTTATAATGCCGCTCGCCATATACAACACAACATTCTCAAAACCAAGTACACTATCCGAAAACCTGGAAACTCACGAAAACACAAGCCTTTGGAATATCTAACAGTCTAACTCCAGAATATCTAACAAGAAAGAAAAATACAGAAGGGCAATGTTTAACAGCTAGAATAGAAAGGGACTTCTCGGTCTGTGGACGTGGAAGATATACCTCGAAGTCTCTAGAGCAGTCGCCTCCCTCAAGGATGGTAGGCCTGTGTAGCGGTACCTAAATCTGCACATGAAAAACATGCGCAAAAAGGGCATGGGTACACCACATCGGTACTTAGTAAGTGCCAAGCCTAACCTCGGTTGGGTAGTGACGAGGAAGGTTAGGGCCCTACTAAGATAAAATAAAGAATATAAGACATGATAGTATAAAATAAGTAGTACAGTTGAAAACTAACGATAAGAATCTAATACAGGAAAAATAAGGAATTCAATGACTGAAACAGAGGCAAAACAATCACAAGGAAATAACCGGGGATCTCTCAGTATCCCGAGGATCTCTTAGTACCCTAAATATATGCCAGGGATCTCTTGGTATCCCAAGGATCTCTCGGTATCCTCAATATATGCTAGAGATCTCTTGGTATCACGAGGATCACTCGGTATCCTCAATATATGCTAGGGGATCTCTTGTTATCCTGAGGATCTCTTGGTATCCTCAATATACATGCCAGGGATCTCTCAATATCTCGCACCTCAGCTCAAATCATAAATACATACATGGGATCTCCCAGGATACTGTCCCATAGTCCCAAAGTAAAACACATAACAACAACACACGAATACTCAATTAAGCTCAATTTCATACCAAGTAAACGGGTAATTCTAACCTAACTTGTTTCACATAATTCAATTAAGGCAGTTTAAGTAACTAAATAGTTAAGTCAATTAGAAATGCTTTTTCTAAGCTAACAGCAGGTTTAAATTACTAGTAAAATGAAACAGGGAAACGAACACAATTGAAATTACTTAAAGAAAACCGGATTTTCAACAATTAGCTCAAGTACGCACTCGTCACCTCACGTACAAGGCATTTCAAATATCAAATATACCAAATCCCAAGGGGAAGGTCCCCCCCACAAGGTTAGACAAGCCACTTACCTCGAACCTGCTCAAAATCAACCCGAAACCATGCTCTTGCCACGAGTACTCGACTCCAAATGGCCCAAATCTATTCAATTCAATTGCATAATGTAAATAACACTTCAAGTAACTGATTCTACAATTAAATTGTAATCTAATACACGAAATTAGGTAAAATGACCAAAATGCCCCTCGGGCCCATGTCTCGGAATCTGGTAAAATTTACATTTCTAGAATCCTCACACTCCCACGAGTCTAACCATACCAAAATCATCCAAATACAATGTCAAATCCCAATCAAAACTTGAATTTTCGGTCTAAGAACTTTCCCCAAATTTTCATACAAATTCCAAAATTAAATGATGAATTCATGTTTGGATTAATGGGTTACAAGCAAAAGGGGGTTAAGAATCGTTACCCATTTGATATCTCTAAAAATCCCTCAAAATATCACTCAAATCCGAGCTCCAAAGCTTAAGTCTTGATAAAAATGGCTAAACCCTCGATTTTGAAATTTTATATTCTGCATAGGTATTTCCTTCTTCGCGAATGCGACACTACTATCGCGAACGCGATGTACTAAAGTTCTACTGGCCAGTCTCCCTCTTCACGAACTCAATGCCTGAGCCGCGAACGCGATGTTCAGTTCTCTTCCCCTACGCGACCGCAAGACTGACTTCACGAACGCATAGGCACCAAGTCCTACAGCCTCGCGAACACGTAAGCTCCTTCGCGAATGCGAAGAGTAAATTCCTCACCAGCCCTAGCTCCTCTTCGCGAACGCGAGACTCCACTCGCAAATGCAAAGAAGGAAACCAGAACTATACTGCTACAGATTTTTCTGCAATTTCTCTAGTTCCAAAATGACCCGTTGAGCATCTGAAACACACCCGAGGCCCCCGGGACCTCACCCAAACATGCCAACCAATCCTAAAACATCATTCAAACTTGTTCCAACCTTCAGAACGGTCAAAACAACATCAAAACACCTATTTTTCATCGGATTCAAGCCTAAGAATCCAAAAAACTCTAAAAATATGCTTTCGATCAAAAAGTCTATCAAACCTCATCCGAATGACCTGAATTTTGCACGCATGTCACATTAAACACTACAGAGCTACTCCAACTTCTGGAATTCCATTTCGACCCTTGGATCAAAATCTCATTATCGAACCGGGAACTTCAAAAATTTAACTTTCGGCATTTCAAGCCTAAATTAGCTACGGACCTCCAAAACACAATCCGAATATGCCCCTAAGCCCGAAATCACCCAACAGAGGTAACAGAACCATCAGATTTTCATTCCGATGCCATCTTCACACTACTCCGACTATGGTAAAATTTCCAACACTTAAGCTCTCGTTTAGGGACTAAGTGTCCCAAAACTCTATGAAACTCAAAATCGAACATCCCGGCAAATCAAAATAGCAGAAATAAACACGGGGAAAGCAGTTAATAGGGGATCAGGGAGTTAATTCTTAAGACGACCGACCGGGTCGTCCATCCTCCTACACTTAAACAATCGTTCGTCCTCGAATGAGCATAGAGACATGCCTGAAGTAGTGAAAAGATGAGGGTAACGGCTGCACATATCCTTCTCGGTTTCCCAAGTCACCTCCTCGACCAGCTGACCCCGCTACTGAACCTTCACGGATGCAATGTTCTTTAACCTCAGCTTTCTAACCTATCTGTCCAATATTGCCACTGGCTCCTCAATATAAGATAGATCCTTGTCCAACTGGACTGAACTGAAATCCAACACGTGCGACGAATCATCGTGATACCTCTGGAGCATCGAAAAATGGAATACCGGATGAACTCCGGCCAAGCTGGGATGTAAGTTAAGCTCATAAGCAACCTCCCCAACATGCCTCAATATCTCAAAAGGGCCAATAAATCTCGGACTCAACTTTCCTGTCTTCCCGAATCTCATAACGCCTTTCAAAGGTGAAACCCGAAGCAGAACCCGCTCTCTAACCATATAGAAAACATCATGAACCTTCTAATCCGCGTAACTCTTCTGTCTGGACTGAGCTGTATAGAGTCTATCTTGAATCACCTTGACCTTCTCCAAAGCATCTTGAACCAAGTCTGTGCCCAATAATCCGGCCTCACCCGGCTCAAACCAACCCATCGGGGATCTACACAGTCTCCCATATAAAGCCTCATACAGTGCCATCTGAATGCTGGACTGATAGCTGTTGTTGTAGGCAAACTTCGCCAATGGAAAGAACTGATCCCAAGACCCTCCAAACTCAATCACACAAGCATGGAGCATATCTTCAAGAATCTAAATAGTGCAATCGAGCTGTCCGTCCGTCTGAGGGTGAAATGTTGTGCTCAACTCCACCCGAGTACCTAACTCATACTTAACAGCCCTCCAGAACCGTGATGTGAATTGAGTACCTCTATTTGAAATGATGGACACTGGAATACCAAGCAGACAAACAATCTCTCAGATATAAATCTCTGCTAACCGCTCCGAGGAATAAGTAGTACACATAGGAATAAAGTGAGCGGACTTGGTCAGCCGATCCACAATCACCCAAATAGCATCAAACTTTCTCAATGTCTGTGGGAGCCCAACAACAAAGTCCATGGTGATTCGATCCCACTTCCACTCCAGGATCTCTATCTGCTGAAGTAACCCACCCGGTCTCTGGTACTCATAGTTCACCTGCTCACAGTTGAGGAACCGAGCTACAAATCCAACTATATCCTTCTTAATCTGCCTCCACCAGTAGTGCTGACTCAAATCTTGATACATCTACGCGGCTCCCGGATGAATGGAATACCGCGAGTTATGAGCCTCCTCTAGAATCAACTCTCGAAGCCCATGAACATTGGGTACACAAATCCGACCCTGCATCCTCAATACCCCATCATCGCCAATAGTCACATCTCTGGCATCACTATGCTGAACCTTATCCTTAGGGACAAGCAAATAAGGGTCATCATACTGCCGCTCCCTGATACGATCAAATAAGGAAGACCGAGAAACCACGTAAGCTAGAACCCGACTAGGCTCCGAAAGATCCAATCTCACAAACTGGCTGGCTAAGGCCTGAATATCCATTGCCATAGGCCTCTCCGATGCTGGTAAATAAGCCAAACTCCCCAAACTCTCTGCCCGACAACTCAAAGCATCGGCCACCACATTGGCCTTGCCGGGGTGATACAAAATAGTGATGTCATAGTGCTTCAGCAACTCTAACCACCTCCTCTGGCGCAAATTTAGATCCTTTTGCTTGAACAGGTGATGCAAGCTCCGATGGTCAGTATAAATCACACAGGGGACACCGTATAAGTAATGGCGCCAAATCTTCAGGGCGTGAACAATGGAAGCTAACTCATGGTCGTGAATAAGGTAGTTCTTCTCATGTATCTTCAACTGTCTGGACACGTAGGCAATCACCCTACCGTCCTGCATCAACACCACTTTGAAGCCAACCCTCAAGGCATCACAATAGACCGTATAAGACCCCGAACCTGTAGGCAGTATCAAAATTGGGGTTGTAGTCAAAGCTGTCTTGAGCTTCTGAAAGCTCGCCTTGCACTCCTCCGTCCACTGAAATAGAGCACCCTTCTGGGTCAACCTGGTCATAGGGGCTGCAATCGTTGAAAACCCCTCCACAAAATGGTGGTAGTAGTCTGCCAAGCCAAGGAAACTGTGGATCTCAGTAGCTGAGGATGGTCTGGGCCAACTCTAAACGACCTCTATCTTCTTTGGATCCACCTAAATACCCTCACACGATACCACGTGGCCTATGAACACACCTGAATCCAACCAAAACTCACATTTCGAGAACTTATCATATAACCTCTTCTCTCTTAGAGTCTGAAGCACAGTCCGCATGTGCTGCTTATGATCTTCCCGACTCCGAGAATACACCAGAATATCATCAATAAAGATAATGACGAACGAGTCAAGATACGATCAGAACACACTATGCATCAAATACATAAAGGCTACTGGGGCATTGGTCAACCCAAATGGCATAACAAGGAACTCGTAATGACCATATCGAGTCCTGAAAGCAGTCTTTAGGACATTTGTCTCCCGAATCTTCAATTGATGGTAATCTGAGCGCAAATCAATCTTAGAAAACACCCGTGAGGGCCTAAAGCTGGTCAAACAGATCATCAATATGAGGCAAAGGATAACAATTCTTCACTGTAACCTTATTCAACTAGCGATAATCAATGCACATATGCATGGAACCATCCTTTTTCTTCACAAACATGACAGGAGCACCCCAAGGTGATACACTGGGCCGAATAAAACCCTTATCAAGCAATTCTTGTAACTGATCATTCAACTCCTTAAACTTAGGAGGAGCCATACGATACGGGGGAATAGAAATAGGCTGAGTGCCTGGCAATAGATCAATGCCAAAATCAATATCTCTATCAAGTGGCATTCCTAGAAGGTCAACTGGAAACACATCGGGAAAATCCCGTACTATTGGAACTGAATCAATTGAAGGGGTATCAATACTGACATCTCTCACATAAGCTAAATACGCGTCACACCCCTTCTCAACCATATGCTGAGCTTTAAGAAAAGAAATATTTCTACTGGGAGTGTGATCTAATGTACCCCTCCACTCAACACGCGGTATACCTAGCATAGCCAGCGTCACGGTTTTGGCATGACAATCAAGAATAGCATAATGGGGTGACAACCAGTCCATGCCCAAGATAAAATCAAAGTCAACCATGCTTAGTAACAATAAATAAGCTCTAGTCTCAAAACTACTAAGAGCAACCAAACATGACCGATAAATGCAATCCACAACAAGAGAATCTCCCACAGGAGTAGAAACATAAATAGGGAAACTCAAAGAATCCCGAGATACACCCAAATGCGGAGAAAAATAAGAAGACACATAAGAGTAAGTGGTGCCTGGATCGAATAGAACTGATGCATCTCTATGACAAACCAGTATAATACCTGTGATGACAGAATTGGAGGCAACAACCTTGGTACAAGCAGGAAAGGCATAGTATCGGGCCTGGCCTCCCCTTTAGGGCTTCCTTTACCTCCCCGACCTCCACCTCTAGTTGGTTGAGTAGGTGGGGTAGCAACTGGAGCTGTAATCATAGCTTGGGAACTCTGCGGGGCACGCTGTGGCTAAGAAGTCTGTAGAGGTGCACTCCTACCAAGTCTAGGGCAATCCCTCAACACATGGCGTATGTCACCACACTCAAAACAAGATCTGGGAGGACGTGGTGGCCGTGACTGGCTTGGGCTAGGTCTGCTGGACTGACCTCTAAAAGCACCCCGCGCAGAAGGCGCGCTAGAAACCGGAAGGGCATAATAAGGCTCCTGAGGCCTAGGAGGAGCTGGAGTACTACTGGATACTAGAAGAGCTGAATGAATATGGCGGCTCATATAACCCCTACCATGAAGAACTGCAGCTGCAGCACGGGCACCAGAGAAATGGTCCAACTCTCGAGACCTCTTGGCCTCCCTCTCATCTCTCCCCCTAGCATGAATACCCTCAATCCTCCTAGCAATGCTCACCACATGCTGATAAGAAATATCCATCTCTAACTCACGAGCCATGCACGATCTAATGTTAGGAATAAGGCCCTCAATAAACTGGTGAACCCTCTCGCGAACAGTAGAAACCAAGGTTGATGCATGCCTAGCCAAACTGGTGTAACAGAAAGCATACTCTGAGACGGTCATAGTACCATAGCGCAAATGCTCAAACTCTGCGCGCCATGCGTCCCTAAGGCTCTAAGGAATATACTCTCTTAGGAACAAATCTGAAAACTAAGTCCAAGTCAGTGAAGCAGCCTCATCCGAACTGTCCAACTCATAAGTGTGCCACCACTCATAGGCGGCTCCTTGATGCTGGTTAGTAGTGAAGGAAACCCCGCTCGATCCTGATATACCTATGGTATGGAGAATGCAGTAACTCTCATCTAGAAATCCCAGAGCATCCTCTGATGCTAGACCGCTGAATACAAGAGGCTTGTACCTCTTGAACCTCTCAAGCCTTAGCTGCTCCTCCTCGGAAGCCGCTGCCCTGTCCTAGGGCTGAACTGGCATTGCAGGCGGTACAGGAATAATCTCAAGGACCTGCTCAACATGCACTTGCTCCTCAGGAGTGCAGGTGGCGGGAGTCTGTGCTCCGCCCCGGCCTGATATATAGTTATAGGAAGGGAAAACAACCCTGCCTGAGCAAGAGTGGTGTACATGCTCATGAACTTTGCCAAAATCTCCTGAAGAGCTGGAGTAGCAGTAGCAGTAGGCATGTTAGGTGACTGGACTCCAGCTGGAACTGCTGGTGGTACCTCGGCGGCAGCTCGCGCAGGTGCTCTGGCTGCACCGCATGCACATCATCGGCCTCTACCCCGGTCCCGGCCTCTGACGGCTACAGTAGGGGGAGCAGGTGCCTGATTGTCTCGGGTAGCGCGTGTCCTCACCAACTGTGAGAGAATAAAAGATAGAAGTTTAGAATTGTGATGTCAAAATATCACACGACAAGGAAATCAAATGAAGTGAAATTTTCCTAACAATTATATAGGCTCTCGTAGATAAGTACATACGTCTCCGTACCGATCAGCGAGACTCTAATAAACCGACTTGTGATTCATGAGTCTTATGAACCTAGAGCTCTGATACCAACTTGTCACGACCCCAGTTCGCCCTCCGTGAACTGTCGTGATGGCACCTAGTCTCTACGACTAGTTAAGCCTAACAAATGTGGAACATAAACGAAACTTGCAGAAGAAATAATCAAAAGCCAAAATAACTGAATGGAACAATAGTTATAATGCTGCTCGGCATATACAACACAATATTCGCAAAACCATGTACACTATCCCAAAACCCGAAAACTCATGGAAACACAAGCCTTTGGAATATATAACAGTCTAACTCCAGAATATCTAACAAAAAATAAAAATACAGAAGGGCAATGTTTAACAACTAGAATAGAAAGGGACTTCTCGGTCTACAGACACGGCAGATGTACCTCGAAGTCTCTAGAGCAATCACTTCCCTCAAGGATGGTAGGCATGTGTAGCGGTACCTGGATTTGCACATGAAAAACATGTGCAGTAAGGGCATGAGTACACCACAACGGTACTCAGTAAGTGCCAAGCCTAACCTCGGTTAGGTAGTGACGAGGAAGGTCGGGGCCCTACTGAGATAAAATAAAGAATATAAGACATGACAGTATAAAATAAGCATTACAGTTGAAAACTAACGATAATAATCTAATACAAGAAAAACAAGGAATTCAATGACTGAAACAGAGATAGAACAATCACAAGGAAATAACCAGGGATCACTCAGTATCCCGAGGATCTCTTAGTACCCTCAATATATGCTAGGGATCTCTTGGTATCTCGAGGATCTCTCGGTATCCTCAATATGTGCTAGGGATCTCTTGGTATCCTTAATATACATGCCAGGGATCTCTCAGTATCCCGCACCTCAGTTCAAATCATAAATACATACAGGGGATCTCTCGGGATGTCGTCCCGTAGTCCCAAAGTAAAACACACAGTGGCAACACAAGAATACTTAATTAAGCTCAATTTCATACCAATTAAACAGGTAATTCTAACCTAACATGCTTCACATAATTCAATTAAGTCAGTTTAAGCAACTAAACAATTAAGTCAATTAGACATGCTTTTTCTAAGCTAACAGCAGGTTTAAATTACTAGTAAAATGAAACAGGGAAAAGAACACAATTGAAATTACTTTAGAAAAACCGGATTTTCAACAATTAGCTCAAGTACGCACTCGTCACCTCACGTACAAGGCATTTCAAATATCAAATATACCAAATCCTAAGGGGAAGGTCCCCCACACAAGGTTAGACAAGCCACTTACCTCAAACCGGCTCAAAATCAACCTGAAACCACGCTCTTGCCACGAGTACTCGACTCCAAATGGCCCAAATCTATTCAATTCAATTGCATAATGTAAATAACACTTCAACTAACTGATACTACAATTAAATTCTAAGCTAATATGTGAAATTTGGTAAAATGACCAAAATGCGCCTCGGGCCCACATCTCGGAATCGGGTAAAATTTACATTTCTAAAATTCTCACACTCCCACGAGTCAACCATACCAAATTTATCCAAATCCAATGTCAAATCCCCAATCAAAACTCGAATTTTCGGTCTAAGAACTTTCCCCAAATTTTCATACAAATTCCGAAATTAAATGATGAATTCATGTTTGTATTAATGAGTTACAAGCAAAAAAGGGTTAAGAATCGTTATCCAATCAATATCTCTGAAAGTCCCTCAAATCTCGCTCAAATCCGAGCTCCAACTCCAAAGCTTATGTTTTGATAAAAATCGCTAAACCCTCGAATTTGAAATTTTATATTCTGCCCAGGTATTTCCTTCTTCGCGAATGCGAGGCTATTATCGCGAAAGCGATGCACTAAAGTTCCACTGGCCAGTCTCCCTCTTTGCGAACATAATGCGTAAGCCACGAACGTGATGTTCAGTTCTCTTCCCCTACGCGAACGCGAGACTAACTTCGTGAACGCGTAGGCACCAAGTCCTACAGCCTCGTGAATGCATAAGCTACTTCGCGAACGCGAGACCCCACTCACGAATGTGAAGAAGGAAACCAGAACTGTGCTGCTGCAAATTTTTTTGCAATTTTTGTAGTTCCAAAATGACCCGTTGAGCATCCAAAACACACCCGAGGTCCCCGGGACCTCAACCAAACATGCCAACCAATCCTAAAATATCATTCAAACTTGTTCCAACCTTCGGAACGGTAAAAACAACATCAAAACACCTATTTGTCATCGGATTCAAGCCTAAGAATTTTAAAAACTCTAAAAATACGCTTTCGATCAAATAGTCTATCAAACCTCGTCCGAATGCCCTGAAATTTTGCATGCACGTCACATTAAACATTACGGAGCTACTCCAACTTCCCAAATTCCATTCCGACCCTCGGATGAAAATCTCAATATCAAACCGGAAACTTCAAAAATTCAACTTTCGGTATTTCATTCCTAAATTAGCTACAGACCTCCAAAACACAATCTGAACGCGCCCCTAAGCTCGAAAACACCCAATGGAGCTAACAGAACCATCTGATTTCCATTCCGAGGCCATCTTTATACTATTTTGACTACGGTAAATTGTCCAACAGTTAAGCTCTCATTTAGGGATTAAGTGTCCCAAAACTCTCCGAAACTCAAAATCGAACATCCCAACAAATTAAAATAGCAGAAATAAACAAGGCAAAAGTAGTTAATAGGGGATCGGGGCGTTCATTCTTAAGACGACCGTCCGGGTCATCGTAATGAAAATGATGTATTTTTAGAGGCTTGTAGACAGATGTCATATACATAAAAGATTGTATGGCCTTGTCGGCCTATGTTCAGTATACGAGTGGTTATTTTAGCCTTATAGGCCCGTATATCTTATGTGTAAATTGGTATCATATGTTGTATTCTACTTAACTCATGGCAGCCTTCCTACTCAGTTATCTATGATAGTATAACATGAAAAGATACGTTATGTTGGTACTCGGTTGGGTAAGGTATCGGGTGACCGTCGTGGCCTATTGGTTTGGGTTGTGACAAAAGTGGTATCAGAGTAGTTCTGTCCTAGGAAGTCTACAAGTCATGTCTAGTATATTCTTGTTTATGGGTGTGTCGTGGTGCACCACACTTATAAGCAGTAGGCTACATGGCATTTAGGATTGTCACTCTTTCTTCCTACTCTAGATCGTGTGGTAGATCTCAGTTGTAAGAACTCAATTTCCTAAACTCTATCTTACTTATAGTACGACGATACCTACATCTTGAAAGATGGTTGGTAAGAGATATGGCTATGGAAGAGTTGAGTCAGAGGAACTCGACTTTGCATCATGCTTATGATAAGTAAATGTGAGGTCTTCAGCAAATCATGTGTATACTAAGATGTGTAAGCTTCTTGATAAGTATCCCTAAGGCAAGAATGTCTATCCACTCTTACGGGAAAATGGAATAAGGAGGGAGACACAAGTTTCAGCAAGTAAAAGAAGCAAGGTGAAGTAGGGTACGAGGCACCCAATTAATGAAGATTATCAGTATTATCGTTCCGGTAGAAAAATATAAGCATTGTGAGTTACCCTCAACAATAACAGAAGTATGTATAATTGGCCACACCTATCTTAGTTATACCATATTGGGAGCTAATAGGTGTAGATTAAGAAGAGGACGGGATATCACGATCCGGATGGGGTTAGAGTGGCCCAAAATGGTGAATGGATTGTTTGATTTAGTTGACATTTCCAAAGGATATTGCAAATGCACTAATATATCTCATCCCGAGACACCTAGATGGTGCACCCTAAAATAGTAAAGCTTGATATGAGCACTAGAAGCCTTGAAAGAATAAATATTACCTTAGTATGGCTCCCGTCCCCAGTAAAAAAAATATTAGGCAATTCGAAGAGCCAAGGGATGGAGCAAGGGGAGCCAAAAGCAAAAAAAATATTTTGTTCAAGTTTTCAGAGTAAAACAGTAGACATAGATAATTAGCAAGAGATAAGAAGAGAGTTAATGAAGCATTATGAGTAAGATATGATACAGGGATGACAACGGTAGGTCAAAAAAAATGATGACATTATTATAAAGTCTGCAATCAAGTGAAGGAAAAGACGAAAGATGATAGGCCTTGAGATAAAAGAATATAGGCCATAAAGTCATATCCTCATTTCGAGAAATAAGTTCGCAACTCTAACGTGATTAATAGAAGGAAAAATTAGACCCTAGATTAATAGAAATCAATATGGACTGGTGAACAAGATGAGCTAAACATGAATTAGGGACTGAGTGATTTGATAATAGTTGGCATCATGAGAATTTCAGGTCGCGTTCTGGGGATAATATAATGGACAACAGAAGAAGATTCGTGAGAAATTCAGAGAATGGTCATTCAGGAAGACGCTTCCCTAAAGCAAGCAATGGGAGCAAAGTTAAACTTAAGGGAATGTATGTGATAGTTACACTAAGTGTCACCATTGTGAGTAAGGAATTTTGTTATCCTTGTAGAGAAGGATTACCGCAAGGCGAGTAAAGGTCATCGAAGATGCAAAAGGACTCCGAAGATGAGGAGGTAAAATATCTATAGGCAAGTCGTCCTAGCTCTAACTCTTAGTACTCCCCTAAAGAGGGGAATATGGAATTATGTGGCATTAAGCCAAAATTAAGTGGTTCTAGTAACTATGGAATGATAAAAGGAAGAATGCGATAAAAATCAGAAAGGGATGAGATGATCAAATGTTACAGATATGCTAGGATTCCAGAACATTATGTAAGCACGACGTCAAGAAAAGGAAGTAAGGGTTCCCGTCCGATATGTTGTTGATAGATAAGGAGCTAGTACGTGAGGCAAGTTAAGACAAAGGAAATAACCCAAGAAATATTACACAGATTATGGATATGAGAATGGGCCAATGAGTAGTTAGTAGTTGATTCAGGAAGAGCCTAGTCATGAATAGACAAGAAGTTATAGACAAATCAGTAGATCATGCAAGATAAATGTAGTAAACCCCAACATGGAGAATTCAGCCTCACAGTAATGTCATTATAATACTTGACATATATTTAAATAAGAGTTGAGGTAGTTAAAGGTACCGTATGAGTGTTACAGTGATGAAAGAGAGTGTCACTAGGAAGACAATCAAAATGTCAGTTCAAAAGCAATCCCACAAGCACAAGGGCATAGAGATAAGTAACTACGGATATTTATAGGCAAGGAAGGACATCAAAAGGTCCGTTGAATATACAATGTAATAAGCTCAAAACTTTACAAGAGTCATATGATCCTCCCTAAGTACTACAATTAAAAACTAAGCTAAGGTAAATAGGGAAGAAGGCTTCAACCTAAACTCGGTGACCTAAAGAGGAAATGGTCTTATAACAACAGTCTCACAACAACATTGTAAGCACTCCAAAGGAAAGTGGCACCTACCGTGGCTAATGAACGGGAAGTAAAATTAAAAGTAATATTAGAGAACATATGAGTTACACGAAAACTCTGGCATATGTGGGCACTAAGATAAGCTAAGTATGGACGCAACAAGAGGGCAGAAAGACACAAAAAAGTAATAGCTTAGGTTAAACAAAGCTAAGAAGGAATGAAAGGAATTATTTGATCAATGATCCGGAGTTAGTTACGTTATGAACACGCTTAAAATTTTGGAGTATTACCCATGTAACATATATGTTGACAATGATACAACCATGGAAGACTCTGGTATAAGTTAAAAGAAGGAATTGAGTTCAGGTCATTGACAAAGGGTTGAAATTTCTATCATGGATATTTTATAACGCCCATGAAAGGCCAAAGTAATAACTAATACCAGGAGCCGTAGATCGGAATATAGGAGGAGCAAACTAAAGAATAACATCAACAAAGTAAATTAGGAATCTAACTATTAGACCCAGAAAATTATAGATCTCGTGATTGAGAACATTGTAGGATTACCTTTTAGATATCAGAGGTACACGAGAGATAGTATAGTAGCCATATTCTACAATAGCTCTACGATAAAGCCAGTTAAAAAAGTAATAGCCTCATAAGAAGTCATTTCGAAGCTCCCATCGGGTTGTCGTATTATAATAGAGCTTCAAGTTCTGGTGTGAATTATACCTATGTGGAGGGGAGGTAATGAAAGAGAAAGAAGATATGATGCAAGATTTTAAGTAATTATGGTAAAGGTGAACAACGTACGAGATACTCAAATGTTGAAGGTTGTGAATAGTTCATACTTCGAATAGAAGTCAAGAAGTGCGAGGATTCAATAACCGGGAATGATAGTGACATCGTCAGCGGCATGTCTTCCAGCCTATAGTTTCTAAGTACCGAGAGGTCAAGTTAAGAGAGTGGAGAAGATTTAGAAACGATATGATGTCTCGTTTGACGTTCCAGAATAATATAAGAAAATCTATGGTACAAGCAAGTTGAAGGAAGGTTGCGAGTAGTATAAATGGATATGTATAGGTCGCAAGCTAAAGTATAGTAGAGCGAAAAAATTTTAAGAAGACATAAGTAAGGATAAGGAAAGTCAAATGAAAAGGTGATGAGAATGGATATGTCCTAAGGATTATGTTCAAGAAAACAAGAGAGCTAATGGTTTATCTAAGTTATAGAAGGTTCAGTTTAGCCTGAATGAAAGAAGGAGTCTAAGACTAATAGCATTTAGAAAAAATGGAATGTTTCCCCGTTAATGGAATGAGGGTGTAATTGTGATAAGTAAAGGATGACATTTGGGCCTTCGATTGTTTATGATTTGAAAACAAAAAAGAGAAAAAAAAGGAAGAGGGGGATTTCATGAGTTGCACAGGATTAAAATACCCACATAGGGTGAATCACATTGGGATGCTATGAAATATGATTATGGAAATCACTTCAAATATTTGTCGATGCAATGTTAGCCCTAGTGGCAAGGTATTACGTAAGAAGTTTCAAGTTATCAATGGTATATTGTAGATCAATATTGAGGAGAATCATAATGTATGGACAAAAGTCACAAAGTATGAGATGAGATTAGGTCGTCATTATTAAGATGAATAGTAACGAGGAAGCATTAAAGGACTTATCCTTATACATATAGGATAAGCAATGAAAGTTACCTAGAGTTTGGTCGCAGACCTCAGTAACGACAAATCGAAGTAAGAGAGATGGTATACTAACCTACTTAGATGCAGTAAAGTCATACGAATGGATAATCGAGTCTATGAAATAAGATATAGCAATATTCGTAAATTCGATAAAGTATCTAGCAAAGAACTTTACTATACTTATAGATGCCCATAGGGACATCTCACCAAGCTCTCTATATGTTCACAAAGTGAGGCCTAAAGATTGGCTAAAAGCTGGAGGAAAAAGGAGAGATGATCGCATGGTCGTACTTACAAGGTTAGAGTCGTACAAGTTGCATGAAAGAAGGTAGCAACAGTTACAAGATTGGAAGGATTCAGGCCACAAGTCATGGCATGAGAAAGAGGCCTAAAGGGGGGAATGCCCTAGCCTTTGGGTTTATTCACAAAAAAATTGCCTAAATGGCAAGGAGAGCATTAAGATATTCACAAGAGCTCTAAGTTATGAAAATGATAAGAGCATCAGTCAAAATTCGAGGACGAATGTACCAAAGGGGGGAATGATATTACGCCCCACAATTACGTCCCGCAGTATTATATTACGATAATGTTACATCCTGCAGTATTATATTACAATGATGTTACATCCTGCAGTATTATATTACGATGATGTTATGCCTTGAAGTATTACATTACAATGATGTTACGTTTCACAGTATTAAATTACGACGATGTGGCACCATGTAGTATTGTACGTTGAATTTGTCGTAAGGTAATTGACATCAATCCAATGAAAAGATTATTCGAAGATTATAAGGATTATGCTCTTTCACAAATGATGAATAAATTCGTAAAGATGAGAGGGGAGGCAAGTCAAAGAAAATGAATTTTCGTCCAAGTTTGGCATGTTGGGATAGTATACGGGCCGAGCGTTAATACCCGATATTTATGGACTAGTGCCATACAAGGTACTACATGACCATAATAGTAAGGTGTATAAGGTGTGTTAAAAGTAAGTAGTATTTTAAGTAAGTTGAGATAATTCTTAATTATGTGGGGTATTGGTTAATGGAAAATTACCAAGTTATTAAGAAATGGGTGAATAACTTATTATAATCTTTTGGATAACCTTGATAATGTGGCAGCAAAACGCTGTAATTAATATGAATCTTATAAGTCTTGCAAGATGTCATATTTTGGTCAATTAAAGTGGCTTAATCACCACTTGAAGTGGGCCCACACCCATTCAAACACACTTAAGAGATGTGTGACCAATTTACTTCATTTGGACTTTTAGATTTTCAAAAGATTCAAGTAAATAGTTCTTTTCCATTAAGAACTCACGTTAGACCTCATGAAGGAAATCATAACATTTTCCTACTCCAATACTAAATAACACATGATGAATTGGATTTGTGTTACTGTTGTGAGATTTTGCAATTATAAGGGAATACAGTGCAATCTTTCTCAAGAAAATCGGTTCAGGTATGTTAAGGCTATCCCTTCTTTCTTTTGGCATGATCTATACGACACAAATGAAACGAGCAAATGCACAACTTTCAGAAATAACTCTATTCATAGAAATATTAGAAATGCCTACGTTCTTAAATTCCCATGTGTCCTATTATTTATCCTTTGTTTACGGGTCTCAGAAAAATACATAAATTGAAAAAGTTTACTTCATGATATTACTCAAAGACATAATGGTCTTATGACATTAAAAAAGATTTTATTAATGTACTTCTCATGCATTGCATTCATGTACATTATCCCATAACCATATGGCATTATATACGCGTATATATGTATATTATATGTATATAGGATATGGGAAAAGGTTATGACGTTATATACACACCACCACCTGATCAGCTGGTATACGTCGATGATTTTGCCTACAGTGGACGAGATGATATGATGGCATGCCCTCAGAGGCTGATGATGTTATGAAACATGTACCTATGCACGACATGAAATTCATACGCATATGCATAACACTATATGTATTTCATGATTTACAAAGTTTTCCAAACTTAAAGGTTGAGTTATTTACTCTATATTTCTTCCATGTCTGTTATGTACTTATTTATGTGCCTTACATACTGGGTACATTATTCATATTGACATCCCTTTTGACTGGGGACATTGCTTTTCATGCTCGCAAGTCCCGATAGATAGGTCGAGAGCCCTCCAAGTAGGCTATCAGCTCAGCGGAACATGTTGGTGTGCTCCATTTGCTTCGGAGTTACTTGTTTGGTTAATATGATTTAGATGTGTATTGTTTGGTATGGCGGGACTCTGTCCCGACCTTTATGAAACTTATGTATTCTTAGAGGCTTGTAGACAGATGTCATGTACGTAAAAGATTGTATGGCCTTGTCGACCTATGTTCAGTATACGGGTGGTTATTTTAGCCATATAAGCCTGTATGTCTTATGTATAAATTGGTATCACATGTTGTATTCTACTTAACTCATGTTAGCCTTCCGGCTTAGTTATCTATGATAGTATGACATGAAAAGATACGTTATGTTGGTACTCGATTGGATAAAGTATCGGGTGCCCATCGCAGCCCATCGGTTTGGGTCGTGACAAAATTAGTCAAAGAAGTAAAGAAAACCGCTTAGGTGCACCTCTGCAAACTAAACTTGACCTAATAATGACAAAAGGTTCTATTTATACTAAGTTAAAAATATCTGACAGAAATGCCCCTGCAATGTTTGTGCGGCAGCATAATTCTGGTGCGATCCACACAATTGGCTTCAGTGGCTGCACAAAAGTGCCGCGGTCCGCAATGTTAGGAACTTGAGCTCTTCTGTGGTCCACATAAAAATGGGTTTGGCCGAACTTAGGATTATGCGGCCACACGAAAGTGATGCGGTCCCCACTCTTAAACTTTTCCAGCTCTCTGAATTTCAACCCTACGGTCCGCATAATAAAGGGTGCAGCTGCACTTGAACTCCAGTGGCCGCACAATTTCAGTGCAGTCCGCACTCCCTAAGCTAGACAAAACATACTCTCTGAATCTCCTTCTGCTGCTGCACTAGAATTGCGGTCCGCACTCCCATCTCTTTTGCCCTATTTTGGTTCTTTTTCACTTTAGACTCTTTTATGAGTTAATTTGACTTCTTTGGCTTATTTTCCAATAATCCTTCAAGTAAGCACATTTCGTTAGTTTATGGGAATACCTTTGAGCATTTTTGAGCTAAAACGCAAGTAAAAGAGAGCAAATAAGCTGTCAAAATCCCTACTTATTAGTGACTTCCTATTCTTCAGAGCAGTTGGCTCGGATATACATGCGGGAGATTATCCGCTTCTATGGTGTGCCCATATCTATCATTTCTAATCAAGGCACGCAGTTCACGTTGCAATTTTTGAGAGTTGGGCACACGGGTTAAGTTGAGTACAACATTCCATCCTCAAACGAACAGACAGTCTGAGCACATTATTCAGATCTTAGAGGGTATGTTACGTGCTTGTGTTATGGATTTTGATGGTTCATGGGATCAGTTACTTTTGTTAGCAGAGTTGCCTACAACAACAACTTCCAGTCGAGTATCCAGATGGCTCCTTATGAGTCCCTGTATGGGAGGAAATATCATTCTCCGATTGGTTGGTTTGAAACTAGGTAGGCTAGGTTGTTGGGTACCGACTTGGTCTGTGATGCTATGGAAAAGGTTAAGGTGATTCATGAGCGGCTTCGTATCGCGCAGTCTAGACAAAAGAGTTATGTTGATAGGAAGGTTCGTGATGTTGCATATATGGTGGGTGAAAAGGTTTTGCTTAGAGTTTCACCCATGAAGGGTATTTAAGGTTCAATAAGAAGGGAAAGTTTATCCTTTTGTATATTGGGCCTTTTGAGGTTCTTGAGAAGATTGGAGAGGTGGCCTACAGACTTGACTTGCCACCTGGTCTATCGGGTGTTCTCCAAGTGTTTCATGTTTCTATGCTCCGAAAGTATTATGTTGATCTGTCACATGTTTCGGACTTCATCACAGTTCAGTTAGATGGAGATTCGACATATGATGTGGAGTAGGTGGTCATTTTAGATCGACAGGTTCGAAAGTTGAGGTCAAAGAATATAACATCAATGAAAATTTGTTGGAGAGGTCAGCCAACTAAGGAGGTTACTTAAGAGGATGATAAGGAGATGCAGAACAATTATCCACACCGATTTGAGACTCCATGCATGATTCTAGACCCATTCGAGGACAAACATTTGTTTAACAAAGGGAGAATTTAACAACTCGACTGGTCATTTTGGTTATTGTAGCCTCGTTCCCTTACTTACTGCTTCCTCTATGTGCATTTCTGTTTATGTAACTTGTCGGGGTGGTTGGTTTGTTTTCGGGGATGCTTCGGAGTGAATTGGGAAACTTAGTCCCAAGGTTGGAAGCTTAGCTTGAAAGAGTTAACAGGAGTTTGACTTTTGTGTAAATGAATCCATAATAGAGTTTTGATGGTTTAGATAACTTTGTATGGTGATTTGGACTTATGCATATGTCCGAATTTGGATTTGGAGGTCCGTAGGTTGATTTGGGGCATTTTGGTGAAAGTTGGAAAGTTGAAGGTTTGGAATGTTGAGAGGTTTGACCAAGAGTCGACTTTATCGATATCGGCTTCCGATTTCGGTTCTGGGAGTTGGAGTAGGTCTGTTGTGTCACTTATGACTTATGTGCAAAATGTTAGCTTATTCAGAATTGGTTTAGTATGATTCGGCATTAGTTTTAGAAATTGGAAGTTCATTAGGCTTGAATCAATGTGTGATTCGTCGTTTTGGTGTTGTTTGATGTGATTTGAGGCTTAGAGCAAGTTCGTATTGAGTTTTAGCACTTGTTGGTATGTTTGGACGGGACCTCGGGTGTGGTTCGAATGGTTGGTGGATCATCTTTGTGCCTTGAAGGATTGCTGAAGCTTGGAGGTTCTGGTAATATCGCACCTGCGAGGGAATTTCCATAGGTGTGATACCGCATAGGCGGCAAATTAATCATAGGTGCGTGTTTGGGCTGGGGTTGGTAAAGGTCATAGGTGCGAAGGTTGACCGCATCTGCGAGTTTGCAGATGCATATATAGGGTCACAAAAGTGGGGTATGGTTGGCTGAGCTTGGACCATACACGTGGAAGGTTTCCATTGGTGTGGACCCGCAAAAGCGGGAATTGGATTGCAAAAGGGGGAATTGGACCGCAAAAGCGATAGGTTGGGATTTACGCGAAAAGTGCATATGTGCATTTTAACCGCAGAAGCGGAGATGGGGACCGCAAGTGCGATTTCGCTGGGTAGTCTACATATATCAAAGGGTTTGGTATTTTTCTCATTTTTGGAGTTGCGGAGTTCGTCTAAAGAGCAATTTTTGGAGCACTTTTCACCATAATCGAGGAAGTAAGTGAAGATTAATCGCTTTTGTTTTTAGATATTTATCACCCACTAATTATTACACCTAATTTCATGTATCTAAGATGGGATTTTGGTGATTTTGAACTATGTTTTTGGAGAGTGAGATGTGATGATTTGATGGTCGATTCACGGTTGGAATTGGGTGATTTTAGTACGGTTTGACTCATAATTGAATGACTATTTGGAATTTATGAATTTTATCGGGTTCCGGGGTGCGGGCCCGAGATTGACTTTTTGGGTTGAATTTGATTATTGTATTAAAGATCTTAGCTTTGTCATTTGGATTCTATTCCTATGACTCTTATTGATTATATTAAGTTTATTTTTCTAGATTCGGATCATGCAAAGTTTGATACGCGCGTAAGGGCTTTTTAGAGGAGTGATTTGGCTTGATTGAGATAAGTATTTTACCTAAACATGGTTTAGGCACTAGTTGCTTGAACTGTTTGTGATAGCTACATGCTATGAGTGTGCATATGTGTTGGGTTTTGAGACCATATGCGAGCACCGAGGTTTTTATCCATGTTCGGTGTAATGCTTAGGCTATGATATGCCAGAATTAACTGTTAAGCTTTAAGCTATTATGTTCCTCATATTTGTAACCTTGTTGTGAACTATTTGAGCCATGTTTTAAGCTACATAGAGGCTACTTCCCTAAATGAATTTGATAATTGCTATTTCTGCAATGAAATTACTGATTTGAGTTGTGGTAACACACTTTGCACATGCCAATACTTTAGCATGTCCTTTATACTAGTTTAGGAGTATGAGATATGTTATTCATTCATCATATACATTTATTCTTGTATATTTACTTCTGTCTGTTATGATTGGACAAGATGCATATGACCATGCCGGACGGATTGTGTTGTTATGCTTGTGACCATGCCAGATAGATTGTGTTGTTATGCCTGTGACCACGTCGGACGGATTGTGTTGGTGTGCCTATGACCATGCCTGGCAGATTATGATCTTGAGCCTGTGACCATGCTGGGCTGGCAGCACACTGAATTGGCAATGCTTGCATGTGGATATGGATCCATCCCCCTAGGGTCACCCTCTCATGTTTCTCTCTTAATGGTGTACATACGGATTTGAGAAAACTGATTAATAGTTTGGTACAGATATGGAATTATTGAGGAAAATCTCACTAGTGTTTGTTTTGGATTTTGCATATCTTTACTTGCAATTTTTGTGGTTATTACCCGATTTATTTGCATATCATCCTTATATGTTGTATCATTGGCTGAATACACGCACACATAAGGGGTTCTTTCTGTGCTTTATGACTTGATTACATTATTGTTCTGTATTTGTTAAATTGATGAAACGGTACAGGTTATAGCAGGTATTATTTTTCAATTCTTGTTTCTTTTACCTTGCCGAGGTTAGCTACGATACTTATTGAGTACATTAGGTTAGTTGTACTCATACTATACTCTACACTTAATTGTGCAGATTCAGGTGTTGGGACCAGTTATCAGTAGTGGAGTTGCTTATTGAGTTGAGTATCGAGAGAGGAGGTAGAGCTGCATTCTCGCCCGTAGTATTGGTGTCTCTTTTCTTATGTACTGTTTCCTTTATTTCAAATAGTGTTGTACTTGGTCATTTCAGACTTGTATTTTTGTGTTAGAGCTCATGACTCTGTATTTATAAGTTTTTGGTGGATTTATCATATATTAGCAAACATTTTGCTTTTAAGGTTTAGACATATGTTATTTCTGTAAATTCTATTATTTTGGTTCTTTATTGTTATGTCCAGCTTGCCTAGCAGGTGTGTTAGGCGCCATTACGACGGGTTGGGATTTTGGTTCGTGACATCTGCATATTGAGGCTTAAGCAAATTGATGACTGATGTGGGCCATAGCGCCGTATAGATATGGATATATGGATCGGGTTGCACGCCGCAAAGGTTATATTGATATTGACATGACGTGTATGCCAGACACCACATTGGGCTAAGCTATACTGATTTAAGACTACGCGTGCACCAAGCCCCACTATTTTGGATATGTGATTATGATTAGAACTTGGGTAGGATCTGCCCTTCCAGAGTCTGACATACCAGCAATGGGTGTAGGTACAATGTTATATGCATGTGCTCGGTGATGGGCAGTTATGCCAGGCACTCATACAGTACTAAGTTTGATTATTTTGATGGATCCACGGTGGTGCTGTTGATTTGACATATATTTATTATGTGTGGTCAAGTGGGGCATTTGAGCCAGGCACCTGGAGTGTACTAAGATTGTATATACTTAATGATTTCACTATGAGACTAAGTTCTTGACATGTATATTTGACATATAGACGTAGAGATGTACCTTACTCATGCTAGACAGTGCTATGACATTTAATTACTTGACATGTATATCCGACATGTAGGCATAGAGATGTACCTTCCTCATGCTAGGCAATGATATGTCATTTGATAACTTGACATGCATGTTTGATATATGGCCATATGGATGCATTTTTCTCATGCTAACTGGTAATGAAAAGTCTTATCTGATGTTGTAATTGGAAAAACACAGTCCTTTTGATAAAATCATGTTTAATTGATTTTAGTGGTAAGATTTAGACTTGGACTGTTATACTTTAAAAGCCTGTCTACTTTCCCCTATTTGTGAACCTGCCTCTGCTATGGTTTGTTAATCACCGAAACATAATCCTACACTTACCTCGATAAATTCCCCTCTTTTATGATGATAAACCCATGTGCAAATCAGTCAATAACTTGCTCAATTTTTCATTAGTCTTCAGCATCAAAACCAGTTTCATTCACAACACTCTTCTTGAATTTGTCCAGATTTGCACAAGTATAAGGAACTCGCATTATATTCATTGCAACCCCATTGATGGCTAGGCATAATTCAATATAAGACATGCAAATAGACAAACTCAACAACATCCTCCTTTATTAGTCCAAGTGTCAATAAAAGAACCAGGTTTACTGATTAGTGAATATGCACATGCTTAACTTTTCCCTTTGGCATTATTAAAAAAACAAAAAATTAATAGAGTCAATGAGAGAATATAGCAATGTAAAACTCATGGCTATGCTACACTACCATATACATATCATTAGGAACATAGATAGTTAATCCAATAAAATTTTCCTAGACAAAACACAACATTCAGCCCAAAAAAAAAGAAATTATATTTATTGGTAATTGTACCACATTAAGCCCAAAGGGCTAAAATCAAAATACGGTTGAACAAACCCGTCAAACCGGCAACAACAAAAAAACCAAAAAAATCTAGAGACTAGTCATAGAGAGGACATGGTTAGGGATTTACTATGGACAAACCAAGAGGATTGGAGACCGGGTTCTTTGATGGAAGAGGATCCACCAGGAATAAAACCCAGAAGCCTATCAATCCTAGAAGCAGAGGCCTCCTGGTCTTTCTTTATCTCCTCCTCCATCCTTCTATTTTCATCTTTCGGTAAGGCAATTTCCTCTCTTATCTTCTCTTTTTCCTTATTGGTATCACCCAACTCATCCAGAAGGTTTGTGACAAAGCTATTACTTTTGGGGCTTGGAGTCTTGCAACATAGCCATATTCCTTCAAAGGCTCCTCATCAAACATGTCCTTTTTAGTTTCCTTCTTAGGACCTCTAAATGGAACCCTAAAGTACTCAAACACCCTAGTCAGTAAGAATCCATAGGGCAAAACATGCATTTCCTTCTCTTGATTAGGTGGCTTTGCCATATGCTTAAGCATCAGTGAGGGCATGTTAATTGGTATATTTTTTTTCTAGCATTTCTATAATTGCCAAGTCTAAGTAAGTGGCCTCATGCCTTCTTTCAGATCGAGGCAACAATCACTTGTTCACAAATTCGAACAAGAGCTTGTGAACCGGTTTCATCTCCCCCTTTCCTACCTTCTTTGCAATACATTTTTCTCTTTCTTGGGTGTACTTAGAAGTCAAGTACATAGCATCTTCTGTCCCTCCCAACTAAAGCCACTCATGCCTTACATAAGTATCAAACCCCCCTAGTACATTCAATATTTCCCCAGCAATTTTACATCAAGAACCAGGTCCACTCTCCTTACTTCAGAGTTCATTCTTCCATCCTCCAGCACTCTAAAGTTCTTATAAAAGTGAAGCATTGCCTCACCATATATGACTACGAGTGGGCAAAGAAATAGATGCATCCACTCATGAATCTTGAGCTTCTCCATCAACTCCTTCATTCCAAACAAAGTTACGATAACAGGGTAAATTACTCGACCCTTTAGCATGACCAATCCAGTAAACCTTTCCTCTCTGCCCATAATGAAAATTTTCCTCTCAGTCTTCTTCATGCGTTTGGAAGTGGTTCCTTTCACTTCAGATTTTGAATTTGCTAACTTTCTCTATCTTGAAGATCTCTTCTTGGGTATGACTGAAGAGGATTCAACCTCTTTCTTTCCTCGTAATTGAAGAGGGACTTCTTCCTCCCCTACTTCTTTTTCTTTTTCATCCTCCTCTCCACTCAATAGATCAACTTCTTCCATATCAGATTGATCAACCAACATGAACTCTTCTCTACCTTTCTTCTTTTTCTTACTCTCTGCTAATGCCTTTTTATCTGCATCCCAAGTCTTCCCTCTAGTGTTTCGAGTTTTACCCTCCCCCCAAGAGTGACAGATCCTTCAGGAAACACTGTTTTCTTTGCTATAACGTTCTCTCTCCCAGAGGTTCTCTTTTCATCACTTTTTTTTATCCTCATTCTGACTATCAGATTTGTTGGTTCTTCATCATTCCTCGGTGTCAGTCCATTCAAAAGATTCTAATTATTTAGGACTAGTATTCAAATAACCAGGTTCTTGAACCTGATCAGTTTCTTTGTCGGTAGTCTCTTCAACATCTTCTACTCCTATTATTTCTCCCTCACCAACAACAGTAGGACCTAGTTGTCGTCCAAGGTCTTATGGTGCTTCTACTACAACATTACCACTCCCCTCTATATCTTGCTCCCTAGGTTTTCCCATTTTTTCTTTAGTTCCCTACTCACATCATTAATTTTTTGTTCGTCCTCTTTTTCTTCCAACTCCTCATCGACTATATCTACTTATAGTTGATTTATACCTCAACTACCTTTCTCACCTTCTCCCTACCACCTCTTCTATCACTTTATTTTCTTTTTGAACCACTGATTCCACACAGTCCAGGAGCAGTTCGTACCGCACAGTCCAGGTAGAAGAGTTATATGAATAGGAGATTCATGATGTGGCTTTAATGGAGGGTGAGAAGGTTTTTCTTTGAGTTTTGTGTATGAAGGACATGATTAGTTTTGGGAAGAATGGCAAGTTTAGCCCTCAGTATAATGGTCATTTCGAGGTGTTGGAAAGAGTGGTAGAGGTGACCTATAGACTTGATTTTCCACCCAGCCTATGGGGGGTTCATCTTGTGTTTCATGTTTTCATGCTTCGGAAGTACTACAAGGATCAGTCACATGTTTTAGATTTCTGTTCGGTGCAGTTGGATTAGAATCTAGCTTATGAGGAGAAGCCAATGGCCATCTTGGTTAGACAGGTTCAGAAGCTGAGGTCTAAGGATATTACATCGGTGAAGGTTCAGTAGAGAGGTCAACCAGTCGAGGAGGCGACTTGGGAGAATCAGCATGAAATGTAGAGCAGATATCCTCACCTTTTTGATATCCCAGGTATGATTCTAAACTTGTTCGAGGATGAATGTTTGTTTAAGATGGGGAGAATGTAACGAACCTGACCGATCATTTTGATATTTGAGCTTCGTTCCCCTATTTGATGCTTCTGTATGCTTGTTTTTTATTTTGTGACTTGCGGGTGTGGTTAATTTGGTTTCATGAAATATTTGGAGTGAATTGGAATACTTTGTTCCATGGTTAGAAGTGTAAGTTATAAGAGTTGACTTAGGTTTGAATTTGGTGTAAACGACCTCCGGTTGGTGATTTGATGATTCCAATAGGTTTGTATAATGAATTCTGACTTAAGAGTGTGTCCGTATTTTTATTTGGAGTTCCTAAGTTGATTGGCTCTAATTGGCGAAAGTTGAAAATTTGAAGGTTTAGAAAGTTTATATGTTTGATCGGGTGTTGACTTTGAGTCTATCAGGTTCGGGTTGATGTTACGGGACTTTTAATAGGTTCGTTATGTCATTTGGGACTTGTGTGCAAAATTTAGGGTTATTCCGAGTTGATTAGATGTGGTTCAACATGAGTTTTGAAAGTTGGAAGTAGATTAGTTCTTTAATATTAAATTGAGGTACGGTTTGTAGTGTTGATACTACTTTGTACGATTTGAGACCTCAACTAGATCCGAGTTATTTTTTGGGATTGGTTGGCATGATAGAAGCTCATGAGTGTTTTGAATAGATTTCAGATAATTTTGGATGATGTTTAGAACTGCTGAAGTTGCTGGTGTCAGTGGTTCATCGCGATCGCGGAGTGACCTCACGATCGTTGAAGGTAATTGAGGCAGAGGGGTTTTTGTTCTTCGCATTCACAAAGCTTTGTGAGTAGTGTTCTTCATGTTCACGACCAAGGCATCGTGTTTGCATAGGAGGATGACATTATAGGGGAGAGCTGGGGCTAAGCCTTCGCGTTCGTGAGTCTATGATTGTGAACGTATTGGCCAGTGAATTTTTGTGCATCACATTCATAGGGGATTTGACCGCATTCGCGAAGGGTAATTGGAGGCTGTAGAACTTTTGTGGTTCGTGAATGCGAGCTAGTGGCCGCATTCATGAAGGGTACCACTGCACAGTATTTTATGTTGTGTAATTTCGGGACTTAGAACCATTATTTTATATTTTGTGCCCTAGACTTGGAGAGCAACAATTTAGAGGAATTTTCATAGAAGGCAAGAGGGTAAGTGATTTCTACTTGATTTTAACATTATATCTTAATGGCAGAATAGCCTAAATGGAACTTATACTTGTGCCACTTTGTCATGCCGGTCCCCAAACTTATCAGTTTGCCAATTGAACACTTACACTCGTTCAAATCGTGTATAATAAACGCTTATGACATGAGCTACCCGTATGTGTAATACAATCTCCTACATGTAGGACGCCACATCATTACTAGTGCCACATAGGAAAATAAACTATTTGAAAAATAAGACTGGCCACTCTACACAAATACCGAACCCATAGAAAAGAGATACAGTTGGTTCTTTCTTCTAAACCTAAATATACCTAGAAGCTTCAAATGGGCTTTAATGGCGTCTCTGCTTGTCCCTCCAGTTTTGATCCTCAAACACAAATGCTTATCGCATTTTCAAGTCTAAATTTCAATACCCAGCTGAGTTTTAGTACTATTTAAGCAACAACTTGAGGTTTCAAATCAATAGATTCGTTCTTCGCAAGACCAACAATGGAATTCGAAAACTCTCAACAAACAAGCCTTTGAGTCTCCTCCCCAAAATTCGATTAAGGATCCAAATAGCGAAACACAACAACAATAATCAAAACAGATCAATTCGTCAACCTAAAGAGTCATCGAAAACAGACCACCCTTTACCTACAAAGCTTCTTCACTACCAACACTCCACCGTTGTACCACCAATCAACCACTAGAAAAAGAACTTGCTATAAAAAATGACTACCCAAAAAACCAACATCACCCAAAACAATCTGAAATTTTGCTACATGAAAACGAATCGAAAATAGGTTTCACACGCAATCTTCTTTCACTATTTCTATTTCTTTTCTTTGCAAAGGCTATCTTCCAAAGTAAGGTAATGAGTATGTGAGAAAAAAAATTCCCAAAAATTGTTGCTAATCTAGTAGAGGTTTTGGATCTATAGTTGATGCAAATGTGAAGGGAAGGGCCATGTTATTGGGGGTGTTAGGCACCTTCATTCTTTCTTTTTCTAATTTGATTTTTTGTATTTTTCTTTTCTTTTTATTTTTTCCTTATTTTAATCATTAATTTTTTATGTCCATGCTCCTTATACGTGTGAAATACACGTATGTTGTCCACTTCAGCAATTAAATTGTCACGTAGACTTGGTCAATGGTCTGAGGGGTTTAAAATATCAACTTTGAACAACTATAAGTGTCTGGACGAAACTTTATCAAGTATAGGGACTATGATGACAAACACAAACAAGTACAAGTGTCTACCAGGCTATTCTGCCTATCTTAATTTCCTATAGATTATTACATATAGATTTTGGGATTTGAAGGAGAAATTTGGGGATTCAGACTATGGTTTTGGAGAGAAAAAATGGATATTTTGTATCAACCTAGCTGGTCGTTTCATGAGTTACTGTTCTGTTTTCCCTATTTCTACTTTTTTATGTCTTGTTCAGCTGTATTATGTGGTATCGAGTTGGTCAGTTCGGGCTCGGAGTGGTTTTGTAAAGGAATGAGACACTTAGTCTCTTAAGTTGGCCATTTAGTTGGAAAAGTCAACCGAAAGTTGACTTGTGTGAAAACGATATTGAAATTTGGTTTTTATGATTTGGGTAGCTTTGTGAGGTGATTTAGGACTTGGGAGCGTGATCAGAAAGTGTTTTGGAGGTCCGGGGTAGATTTAGGCTTGAATTGGGAAAATTGGAATTTTGGCATTTTCCGGTTGGTAGTGAAGATTTTGATATAGGGTTCGAAATGGACTTTCGAAAATTACAGTGGGTCTGTTATGTCATTTGTGACGTGTGTGCAAAATTTCAGGTCCGTCGGACAAAGTTTGATAGACGTTTTGATCGAAAGTGGAATTTGAAAGTTTTGGAAACATTAGGCTTGAATTCGAGGATGTTTTGATAATTCGATGTTGTTTTGAGTGTTCCGAAGGTTGGTATAAGTTTGAATAGTCTTATGTGACTTTTTCGTATTTTTGGTAGAGGTCCTGAGCCTCGGGATAATTTCAGTAGATTTTCGAAAACTTTGGGTTTGGATGTGAGCAGCTTCAGCTGCTGCCCCTGTCATAACCGTACCTGCGGATTACGACCCCAAATACCCCGGTCATGATGGTGTCTGTCACAGTACTAAGCAAGACAATCCAATATTTACAACATCTAGCTCTTTTTATAATTCATTTTTTCTAAAATGGATTTACGTCTCAAATCTTTCATATGTAATATATATGTCAACAGAAATATACGAAAACCAGTACGAAAATACAATAACACAGCCCAAATCTGGTGTCACTAGTCATGAGCCTCTAAGTACAACCCAACACTGTCTATATAATATATAATATCTCTGAAAATACAAAGTACTAGAATAGGAAGGAGAAGGGCAGGGCTGCAAACGCCGTGTAGCTACCTTGCGATCTTCGGATACGACTCTAAGAGTGCTGAAAGCTCTCACTCCGATGCTCGGGCACCTGGATTTGCACGGTGCAGAGAGTAACATGAGTACACCAACTCAGTAAGTAACTAAAGTAAATAAAGTCTGAATGCAGTGACGAGCAATAAAAATCATATAAGAATATCAACAAAATTATCAAGTCAAAATCTGCAGTTCAATAGCCAATTATCTCGTAAAAGCTTCAGTTTCAATTAAAAATGCTTTGAAAGCATTTATTCAACATTTTTCAAAAGAGGATCAATATAAAAGGAAGAATGAAAACAGAAAAATGTCATAAACAAGCCCCTCGGGGAAGGTATCACTCATAAGTATAGCCTCTCGGTCACTCGTGACTCAGCTCTCGTCAATTAGTACTCACACTCAGGACTCTGGCTCAATAGATATCTCAGATTAATAATAATAATAATAATAATAATAATAATAATAATAATAATAATAATAATAATAATAATAATAATAATAATAATCGCTGCGACATGCAGGCCGATCCATAATTTATAGTCGACTACGCTCACTGGGGGTGTATAGGCTCCGGAGGGGCTCCTACAGCCCAAGCATCATATCACTGTGGCGTGCAGCCCGATCCATATGTATATCGCTGCGGCGTGCAGCCCGATCCAATATATATATAATCCTCACCATTAAGTCGTCAACCTCACGGCCACTCAGGCATATCAGTAAAAAATCAGGGAAACTCAGCCCAAACAGTTTACATATATTAAGAAGTAGGGTAATGAAACCAGATTAAATAGTAATAGGTAAATCATGACTGAGGATATGCTTTCAAATCAAAACAGTGTGAGGAAAGTAGTGAAATACCCCTAAGGGTCTAAATAGTTTGGCACAAATGCCCCAAACATGGCATTCAGCCCAAGTTAACAAACCAATTGCTAAAGCACATGGATATAGTATATAATATATCAAAATATGCAACTATACAGTCGCCATGGGATGGACCAAGTCACAATCCCTACGGGTGCACACCCACACACTCGTCACCTAGCATGTGCGTCGCCTCATTTATCAAAATAGTACAAAATTTCGGGGGTTTCATACCCTCACGTCTAGATTTACAATCGTTACTTACCTCAAACCGAATGAAATACTACACTGCGACGCCCTTGCCTCTCGACTAGGCCTCAACTCGCATCGAATCTATCCAAAATCAGAATCATAACAACAATATATGCTAAAGGAATGAAGCCCATGCTAAAATAATCAAATTACATCAAGAATCCCGAAATTGGCAAAAACCTGACCCCTGGGTCCACATCTCAAATTCCGATAAAAATCACAAAACTAGAATCCTTACACTCTTACGATTTCATACATACCAAATACATCAAAATCCAACCACAAATGACTTCTCAAATCCTCAAATTAAAGTCTCCAATTTCAAGCCCTAATCCCTCACTTTTCTTCCCTAATTTCCTCAAATACCTTGATTGAGCAATGGAAAAATGGTCATAAACACAAGTAATGAAGCTTAAGTGGCTTACCCAACTGATAATCTTCGATTTCTCCTGAAAGATCACTGCCCTAGCTCACTTCGCGTCTTTAAAAACGGAGAACTTAGCAAAAATTCACGAAGGTCAACCTTATATACTTTCTGACCCAGGAATTCCGCACATGCGGTCCTTTTTACGCTTATGCGGTACCATTTCTACGTTCTAACCAACCACATATGCGGTGTCCACTTAATGCACTGGGGCCGCACCTGCGTCTTAATATCTGTACTTGCGGTCTCGCAGGTGTGGTCAACCTTCCGCACCTACGACTTTGGGCCTTCTTGCTCATGGCTGCATCTGTGGATTCTCTTCCACTTCTGCGATCTTGCACCTACGGTCCCCAATCCGCAGGTGCGGTTATGACAGGGGCAGCAGCTGAAGCTGCTCACTTCCAAACCCAAACTTTCTGAAAATCTTCCAAATTTATACCGAGGCCCTCAGGACCTCAACCAAAAATATGAACAAGTCACATAAGACTATTCAAACTTATACCAACTTTCAGAATACTCAAAACAACATCGAATTATCAAAATAGCCTCAGATTCAAACCTAAGGTTTCCCAAACTTTCCAATTCCGCTTTTGATCAAAAAGTTTATCAAACATCGTCCAAGTGACATAAAATTTTGCACACACATAAAAATGACATAAAATACCTACTCCAATTTCTGGAATTCCATTTCGACCCCTATATCAAAATCTCCACTACCAACCGGAAAACGCCAAAATTTCAATTTCGCCAATTCAAGCCTAAATCTACCCTGGACCTCCAAAACACTTTTTGATCTTGCTCTTAAGTCTCAAATTACCTCACAAAGCTATCCAAATCATAAAAACTGAATTCCGAGATCATTTACTCACAAGTCAACTTCCGGGTGACTTTTCCAACTAAATTGTCAACTTAAGAGACTAAGTGTCTCATTCCTATACAAAACCACTCCGAGCCCAAACCGACCAACCCGATACCACATAATATAGCTAAACAAGACATAAAGATGCAGAAATAGGAAAAATGGAGCGGTAACTCATGAAACGACCGGCCGGGTCGTTACATATTTGAACAACGATTTAGATTTCAAAATTGTTAGCCGACTTTTTATAATTTGATGAAGATCAGATTTTTATTACTTAGAATCGATTTCTTTAGCCGTGTTTGATGTTATTAAGTAATGTTTTACAATATTCGAGCTGTTTGGAGGTTGATTCATGTGGGACGGGCTTTTTAGAGTATTGATTCACGTTCTTTGAGTTAAGTAACATGTCTAAACTTTGTTTGGGGGTTATTTTCCTCGTTGGCTATGATACTTGAGATATGTTGGGGGATACGCATGGGCTACGTGACATGTGTCTGTGCATTCATCATGGTTATTCATAGTCCGGGTAGATTTTAGGCTATTACATGCCTAGTTTTGCTATAATACCCCGTTATTTTTGTGTTTTCTCAACTTGTGTGACTATTTGAGTTATTACTCTTGTTAAATTTTTTGTCTAGGTATGTGCTTATCTATTTGAGACATGATAGGGTTATTCTTGCTATACTGAGTTGTTTTCCTTGCTTGTAGTCATATTCTTAGTTATGACGTTACATCCGCATATCTTATCTCTATCTCTATATATTTTTATATGTTATCTCACATGTTGTTGATGCCTTTATGTTTGTGACACGGTTTAAGCTGAGTGTTGTGAGATGTGTGCATTTGAGACTTGAGTAGTTGAGGACTCATCTTGGGCTATAGAGCCGAAGTTATACTCATAGTGAGGTAACGCGTTCGCCAGACCCCATATTAGGCTGAGCGTTATTGATTATGAGCTGACACGTGCGCCATGCCACATATTAATCTAAATGATATTGATCATTGACTTAGATCTTATTAGCACTTAGGCAAAGATCCCCCCCCCCTGGAGTTAGGTATTAATCGTGGGCGCATGTATAGAGTCATATATGTGCTTGGGTGAGGGACTTGTGTTAGGCACCCGTACAGTACTGAAGGTTGTTGTCTGTGATGATTGAAGGGAAGTTGTATCAGGCACTATATATATGCTGAGATTTGATATACTTAATGATTGGACTGCGTTATCATCTATTCTAGCATGAATATTTGTCATGCATGTACCTGATTGTGTTTCTTCCCTCGTGATTATTGGCACTTGATGTCTTGAACTTGGAATAGCAGTTAAATTGATAAAAACCATGTTTAGATGATTTCTTTGGAAGAATTTATGTCTTAACTGTTGTTCTTGAAAAACATTCTTATTTTCCTTCTATTTGTGAAAACAGTTGAATTTAATATTACTTAGAGTTACTTTTCTTTTTTCGTTATTATACCATTATTGTTATCATTAGTTATTGGAACAGGTACTGGACATTGTCGAGCTCATCATTGTTGTCAGCCTGAGGTTAGGCTTGTTATTTATTGAGTATATAGGGTCAGTTTTACTCATACTACAATCTATATTTTATGTGCAATTCCAGGTGTTGCCGAGAGAGGTAATTTCTAGGGAGAGCATCGGTACTAGTTCTTAAAGATTTTGAGGTAACTGTTGTTTACGTTTGTAGGCCTTAAAGTCCCTTCTTTCTTAGTTTATATTATCACTATTCTGTCTTTTAGCAAAGTTTGTATTTTTAGATCATAATCTGGATTTAAATTTTGTATCACTCACGTACTCGATGATATCAAATCATGGGATGGTTTTAGTCGTATCGTTGCCATTGACTTCAGTTATCTATGATTATTCTGTTGTTTGGACTATTTAATACTCTTATTTGAGTTTATTTCTATTTATTGATTGCTGGCTTGCCTAGCAAGTGATTTAGGAACCATCACAACTCCAGTAGGAGTTTGAGTCGTGACAGACATGATAGTTCACTTTTAGGCGAAAACATAATGTCATATTTATAAACATCTTTGTGCCTTTTTCCTTTAGGAATTAGGTCTCCAGAGCTTTCAATTGTAACCATACAGTTTTTAGAAGTGAAGAGGACCTGATTCCCTTTGGAAAACACTCAATATGATGTACTTCAGATCTTTAACATAATACACATTTTCAATAGCATAAGAGTGAAAGTTACCAATCTTACCGATGTCTACTGTATATTCCTTTTTTCCATTGCCAAATCCCACACTTCCTCCTTGGTAGGCTCTTAGTGAGAGAAAATTATCTCTATTTCCAGTCACATTGCGGGAGCAAGCACTATTCGCATACCTCCAGTTCTTACTTCCACTTACCTTAGCCTGCAAAAATATTCAGGGGTTAACTTTAGGAACCTAGACAAGCTTGGGTCCCTTTCTTTGAGTAAAAGGATGAATTACATTCTTCTTTGTCCATCCTGTTAGTGTTTCACTTTTCAGTGAAGAACCATGTTTCATCACTTTCCTTTTTTCAACATATGCAATATTTTTTAGGCCAGCTTGAATTCTAGTTGTTCATGTTTCTTTGAAGTATCCATTATTACTATAGTGAGTGCATAGATGATTATCTTGATTCTATATACTTACTATGAGGATTGTATGAAACTCTAACTGTAGTATGTCCTAGACCCTTTTTGTTGCTACTATGGTTTTCATGTATCTTAAACATTATTTGGGAAGACCTGTCCATTTTAAGTTCTTCTGTAATTCAAACTTAGCCTTATCCAGATTTTTTTGAAGCATCCTAACCTTTTCAGGTTCAACTAGAAGAGTTTTATTAGCTTTTTTTATTTCACTCTCGAGTTTCTCCTGAATATCTGTGGTTAGGTCTTTACCCTTATTGGGAGCATTGAGAAATTTATTGCTCTCGGTTTTTAAGGCAACCTTTTTATATTCCAACATAAGATTCTAGACCTTAAGATCAACTACAAAGACTTCAAGGATTTTTCTACTAATTTTTTAGATCTTTGTGTCACACCTCCTTTTTACCACCCGAGGGGCGGATATAAGGGAGTTTTTCCACTTTAAGCGACATTAATCGAAATTGGATTATTTTATTTATTTTTCAGAGTCGCCACTTGGAATAACTATTAGTGTCCCAAGTCACCGATTTATTTTAAATCCCAAATCGAGGAAAATCGACTTTATTTAAAAGTCTGCGAAACCAGAAAAATCTGGTAAGGAATTCTGTTAACCCGGGAGAAGGTGATGGGTATTCCCGGGTTCCGTGGTTCTAGCACGGTCGCTTAACTATTAATAATTGGCCGAATTATCTGATTAATTGCATGTTTAAAAAACCTATTGTGCATTTTTAACCTTAATAACCGCTTTTAAATGATTTATTCTGGAACAAGTTACTTGTTTGTTTGATACACATTGTGGATCATGTCACGGAAACTATACCCACGATCTACAACATGTTTAATTTATTAATGTTATTAGAAGTTTTGGCCGAGTCACATAAATGTACCCTCAGATTTGGAAACTAGGTACACAACTACATCACAGGAACCGTACCCATTGCTATGATGATTTTAATATAAATATGCCTAAAGCAATCTACGAATGTTTAAAAAATGTTTTCTATACCAAGTTATAATACTAATGTGAGGGCCATAGATTTAAGTGATTCGATTGTGACCACGATCTTAAAAGCTTCATAGACTATGTGCTCGCTACCTTCCTTAGCCTCGAGACATGGGACTAACGGGTCCTTGTAAATTGATTGCTCGTCATGGACTATGATTTCCTGGTCGTCGTATTCAAGCTTAACCATTTGGTAGAGAGTAGAAGGTACGGCCCCTGCATCATGGATCCAAGGCCTTCCTAGGAGAAAATTGTAGGAGGTGCCCATGTCTAAAACCTGAAATGTCACTTCAAATCCACATGACCGATAGTTAAGATTAAATCAATATCCCCTATTGTATCTGTCTTGACGCCATCAAAAGCACGTACACAAACATTGTTAGGCTTAATTCTCTCAGTCCCAACTTTGGTTCTCTGCAAGGTTGAGAGAGGGCAGATGTCAACCTTAGATTTGCCATCCAGCATAACTCTTTTCACGTAGTACCCTTCATATTTAATTGTCAAATGAAGAGATTTGTTGTGGGTAGCCCCTTTCGGGGCAAGTCATTTTTGCTGAATGAAATCCGGTTGACTTCAAATAATTGTTCCACCATTCTTTCCAGTTGCTCAACAGTGGTTTCCATCGGAACATATGCTTCATTAAGGGTCTTTATCAACACTTTCTGATGCTCATTTGAACTTATCAGTAGACACAAGAGTGAGACCTGGGAGAGAGACTTCCTGAGTTGGTCAATTACATCATAGTCTAAGGCTTTCATCTTTCAGAAGAATTCCTCTGCCTCTTCAGCACTAACTAGCTTTTTTAAGCGAAAAATGCTTTTGTTTGGTTTTGTTCAATTACTCCAAGTTGAGGTACTTCCCAGATGTGTTTGTTTCATTCATTTTCCCTATAAATTCTTTTCCCTTTTACGTCACCATTGCTTTGTTGTAGTTCCAGGGGACTGCGATGGGGTCCTTCATGGGCTTATGTGGTGCACGGCTAATAACCACGGGCTCATTCAGCCTAGGTGGAATTACTGGTCCCAGCGCCACATAAGTCCCTTTTGGTACGTACATCTTAGGCCCTTGTTTAGCTCGAACATTTTGGGGGGACTCAACACAAACTTTTCTTTCCTGGGGGCCCGGGAAACATAAAGAATAGCATCTTTAGGAGGTACTGGCCCTGTTTAGTCTTCCACAGTCTTTTCTATGCTTCGAGGAGTGGAGTTGCTCTTCTTCTCCCCCTTATCTTTCTTTGCTGCCGCCCTTATCTTCTTTTCAACATCGGTGATTGCAATGATAGCTTTCAGAGCTGGGTCAAACTCTCTATCTTCACAAATTATCCCAATAACTGGCCCGTTATTGTGAGCCGGCAATGGGTTATTGGTCACATTGGGGACCTCTTCATCTCTTAGCACTACCCGCTTTTTCTCTATTAGACTTTCAACTGCCCTTTTGGGAGTCCAACGATCCTCAGTATCGTGCCCTTCTGCCCCTGAATGATAAGCACATCGGATACCGAGTTGGTAAGAGGGTGACTCTAGGTTTTTTCTGTTCGGGGGTACGGGCTGCAACAAACCCATTTGGACCAACTTTGGAAAAAGGCTAGAGTATTATTCATCGATGGGCGTGAAGTTGGTTTTTCTGGGGGGGCTCACGGGCACGAGCGTTATACGAAAAATTATTCTGTGGGGGATGGGGATTATATGGAGCTTGGTGAGGAGGGTTATTTTTAGGAGGTGGGGCTCGATTTTGGTTAAACTATTGTTGTGGCTGAGTGTATGGCTAGGCATTCAGCACCGTATAAGGATGAGGAGTCATGGCATAAGTCGCACCTTGGCGAGGGTAATAATCTTACCGGGTGTTTGACGGGAAAGGGAAGTAACCTCGGGGTTGACGGGGGTTTCTCAGACTTAAGGCCACCATTGCCACTTTTTCTTTCTTCTTTCTATTTGCTTCACCCCCGACTTTCTCTGGATTGCTTGAGACGTAGCTCTTATAGTGGACTGGCTCAGGATGCGACCCATTTTCAAACCATTTTCGACCATCTCCCCAATTTTGATAGCCTCAGCAAACGGCTTTCTCATAGCAGACATCATGTTCTGGAAGTAATCAGCCTCTTGGGCTTGTAGGAAGACACTGACCATCCCGGTCTCATCCATCGGGTGTTTCACCCTGGCAGCTTGTTCACGCCACTTGACAACATACTCTCGAAAGCTCTCCAAAGACTTCTTTTTGAAATTGGATAGAGAATTTCTATCTGGAGCTATGTTCACGTTGTACTGGAATTTCCTGACAAAGTCTCGAGCCAAATCATCTCATATGTGCTAGCGGGAAATGTCCAGATCCATATACCATTCGGATGCAATTCCGACTAAACTTTCCCCAAAGTAAGACATTAGGAGCTCTTCTTTTCCTCCTACTCCCCTCAACTGATTGCAATACCTCTTGAGGTGGGATATGGGGTCCCCATGTCCGTCATAATTTTCGAACTTGGGAGTCTTGAATCCGATGGGCAAATGAACTTGCGGGAACATGCATAAGTCAGCGTAGGATACACTCTGCTGGCCACTTAGGCCTTGTATGTTCTTCAGGCTTTGTTCCATGATTTTCATTTTTCGAGTGATCTCCTCTTGCTCGGGATTCTTTGCAGTTCTCTCTTGTCCCACGGTAAACTCATATCGAGTTTGTTGAGGGTAAGAATTGGTGGTGAAATGAGTCATGTCCGATGAAAAAGGTGGTATTTGGAAAGTAAAGGATGACGACTCAAAGCTTGGCCTAGGAAAAGTCGGATGTGCCGTAGATGAGGTTAGTGGTACGGTGAATATGTTAGAAGCTACTCCCGAAATCAATGCCTCAGGACGAACCTTAGAAGGCGTTCCGGCGAAATGTGCTGACATGGCGGGATATCCGAGTGGGGTGTTCGGGTAATTTATTGGGATGTTGGACGTTCCACATGTTCTGGGAAGCAGCTCGGGGAAACCAAGTATTGCACTAGGCGGCTCTCTACCATTAGACCAAGGGTCCCACATTTCCAACATGCGGAGGCGCAATGTCCTATTCTCTTTAGCATCCGCTGACTCTGATGTTGGGATAACCGACATCAGGCTATCCTCTAGGATGTGAATTATTGGTAGATGACTTTCTGACGACATTTCGTTACTTCCCTTGGATCTTGTAAAGTAAGGGTGCGAATCCAGTTTACCAAAAAACCAACCACCTTAGAAACAGAACCTGATCTCAATAGCGGACACAACAAACCGGTTAGTTTGAGATAATTAACACATAGGGAATCGCACATTAGGGAATGCAATGCACCTAGACAGTTAAATGTGTTTCTACATGTTTTGCAACGGTTGCATGTCTCATCTCGGCTATTGTTTATCTCCCCGATCTTTGGATCATTCTTTTCTTTCGGCGGTTTTCATTATTTGCTCTCTTTTCACTCTTTCTCTTGAATTATTTTCTCTCTTATTCTTGTTTTCTCTTTTTTTTTTTTTGGTTTTCTCTTTTTGTCATTTTCTCTTTTATTTGATTTATCTAAAACCATGACCGGATCCGATGGGGATTGCCTATGTATCACGACATCGCGTGAATCAGATCATCACATAGTTGAAGGAATAAATGCGAAAATAAAAGAAAGAAACAATTTTGGGGTTTTTTCCAATTTTTCATTAAAATAAAAACTTCTAATTTTCTCTATTACAACGACTCCATCATACCTTCCTAAGAATTGAAAAACTAAAACAGACTCAAAACTGACTCTAGAAATGGAAACTGAAATACAAACTCGAAAAGAAAATCAAGAATACATAAGTGCTTCCAAAACTACACCAGGGGCCCGTGGGACATCACTGTGGCGAAGAAGGTGGATCTAGTCATGTCCTCACATTCATGGCATTTCATGATGAGTCAACAATTGCTCTAACCCTTTCCCTATTGATGAATTTCTCTTGGAGCAAGCGTTCAATTTGTTGAGACCTAGCTTCCAGAACTTGGGTGTCATGATGGCTTTGCCCATGCAACTGGTGCATGTCTTATTCTAGTCGAGACATCAGAGCATAACAATGTTCCCTCTATGCCTTAAAGTTCTTTGTCTGTTTAACCATTTCATTCTCGAGGGTAGCTAGCTTTTTCTTCAGATTTGCGACTTCTCTATCATATTTCCTTTTAATTGCCGAACAAAATCTGCCTGTCCTTCTGCTTTATTCGCCAACTGTGCCCGGGCTCTTGCCAGACTACCTTCGGATTTTTCTAAATCATTCCTGTAATCACATACTTTCCTCCTAAGACCATTTATGAGTCTTTCATATGTTTGGCTCCTTTCCGGATTCTCAACAGCTATCTTCATTCTTTGGATCTAGGCTCGGAGGACTTCATTTTCTTGGGCCAACTTCTTCTCTTCACCCTCATCTGCAGCGGCTTGTAAACCATTATCAAATTTAAGATCCTTGATTTGCCCTTGCAACTTGCTTATGGTAGCTTTGTATTCATTCTCTTTGGTCAGCCAGTCTTATTGATCTTGCGAAGCTTCAACAAATTCTTGGAGGTGGGGCCTCTTAGCTGGTCTTCCAAACTCAACATTCCTTTTACACCAAGCGAGGTAACCAGACGAGACTTCACCCTTGGATAAATCACGTACCCGGGTGTTTGCCGTCAAATATTGGCACTCACTCCAGATCTGCGAATCACTGCTTCATGAAATTGGCCATCAGAGCGGATATCAACTACATGGATGCTAAGGTCTTCATCCTTGGGGACTATTTGGCATCTTCCTAACTGTCTCAAAACCCAGTACGGGGCATAAGGCTGGATACTTCTGAGTCCCATCAGGAGGAAATGAGGACCGGTGGCAGGCATGTATACGATCTCATGAACAGGAATCCAACCCAAATTCCACTTTATCTTATCTGCAGTTATGGAGCGGAGGTAGGATTTCCAATCTACGAACCCTTCCGGCATCGTGAACCTATTGACCCTTGTATCAAACTCCTCTGTGAAGCTTTTCCCTGTATATTCATAATTCATATATCGAGGGCATGACACAGATGCTCAATCATCCACAATTGTAGTAACAAATTGCACCTTTCAAAAAAATCTACCCCGGCTTTGCAGGCTGTGAGAGCTCGGAATAGTTCTGACACTATCATAGGTGAGAGGGTGCTTTTGTCATTGGTAATCAAAGTGTTGATAACTCCGGCTACCCGCACATCTATATTCCCATCCTTCCTGGGAAATACTAGAAGACCCAGGAATGCCACCATGAAAGCGAAACATCTATGCTCTTCCCACTTTGGTCGGTTCCCTTTACTACAGATTCTGCTTTTTGGGTTTTCAAATCCCCCTATATATCTGTACCGATGGTGTATGTAGAGTGGAAAACCCATTTGCCAAGTCTTCATACTAGACCAGCCTGCTTATTTTTAGCAAATCCAGAAACTTGTGAGGGGTGACGGCCCTTGGAGCCACCAGGTATTTATGCCTTAGACCCTCGGTTCTCCTAGCATAACTCGCTATCTCTTCCAAAGTAGGTGTGAGTTTGAAGTCCAAGAAATGTAGGACGTTATGAGCTGGGTCCCAAAATATCCCCATTGATTTTATTATGTCTCCCCTAGGCTTGATATTTAATAATCCGGTGAGACCTCCCAAGTAATGGTTGACCATATCTCGTCCTAGCTTACCCAAATCTTCCTACCACATGTGTAGTTCCAACGGGATCTTGGTCTTGACCTTCATTGGTAAGTTCTGCCTCGTACTCATTCTGCACATTTAGATTAAGGTGATTGGTTTAAAACAAAGTTAATTTTATTAAAACTGATAAAAAGAGGTCATTTTTGCAAAATTTAAATAAACACGTCTACTTTTTCAAATACGGCCCTTCAGCACTTCGAAAAGGAAGATTTTAGGGCTATGCTTGCTAGGTAGTCAAAAAATTGGCAAAGAAACCATCGGTGGCTATTCATGCAAAAATTGCTTTCCGGCGCCCCTTCGGGATGTTTGGCTTATTTAGACATAAACGACATCACCCATTTTATTTTCAACAACAAATGATGATATTTTCAAAAAATTTGGGTTATTTTTGCAAAAGCAGGGTTGGACCCGATGAGAATTGCCTACGTATTTCACTTCCGATGAGAATCAAACGGTTGTAGTTCGGTTAGTTTTAATGCAACAGAAAACATGAAGCATTTTGAAACCATTTTCCCTTCCTTTCTCTTTTTATTTTTAAAATTTCGGTAGAGTTTCGGTATATTTTGGACACTAGGTTTTTCAAAGGCGAGTAATTATCTCTCTCATACCTCAATTTGATTTTTCCATTTTCCTCCCTATTCTTGCAACCGATCAACACGCAAATTGAAGCAAATAATTTGTTCAAGTAGCACATAAAAAATTACATCAGGATGGTCTTTTGATTCCAGGGTCCACCTGTCCTAGACGGACCCAACCCTTGTGTTGAGTCCCCAAAGTCAAATGCACATGATGCAGACAAATGTTCCTACTAGGGATCCGGCATGAGGCTGAGTTATTCTAGGTTTAAACCTAGTTATATTATTGTAGATTTGGTGTACCCGAGCAGACAACTCGAGCCAGGGGGCGGGGGCTACGTACCGGGAACCAAAAGACCATCCGGCTTTGTAACTTGTCCGAACCTCTTTCTAAAATAGTGTATGACACTAATAGAAAAGAAGTCATGCCAACATGCATTTCCCCGAAGATGAGAAGAGAAGGGTATTGCAACGGTTTATATACACTCCAAACAATATCAAAGCGGTAAAAAGCGGCATTTAGTACATTAGGCTCAAACATGTACAAATCAGATAATCCATAAATCCAAGTATAACGGTTATTCTAAGCTCGAATTCTTGAACCCTGAACCAGAAATTCTGGGTTTCGTATCCCCAGTAGAGTCGCCAGAGTTGTCACACCTCCTTTTTACCACCCGAGGGGCGGATATAAGGGAGTTTTTCCACTTTAAGCGACATTAATCAAAATTGGATTATTTTATTTATTTTTCATAGTCGCCACTTGGAATAACTATTGGTGTCCCAAGTCACCGATTTATTTTAAATACCAAATCGAGGAAAATTGACTTTATTTAAAAGTCTGCGAAACTAGAAAAACCAGGTAAGGAATTCCGTTAACCCGAGAGAAGGTGATAGGCATTCCCGGGTTTCGTGGTCTAGCACGGTCGCTTAACTATTAATAATTGGCCGAATTATCTGATTAATTATATGTTTAAAAAACCTATTGTGCATTTTTAACCTTAATAATCGCTTTTAAATGATTTATTCTGGAACAAGTTACTTGTTTGTTTGATACACATTGCGGATCGTGTCACGGAAACTATACCCACGATCTACAACATGTTTAATTTATTAATGTTATTAGAAGTTGTGGCCGAGTCACATAAATATACCCTCGGATTTGGAAACTAGGTGTCACAACTACGTCATGGGAACCATACCCGTAGATATGACAATTTTATTATAAACGTGCCTAAAGCAAACTACGAATGTTTAAAAAATATTTTCTATACCAAGTTATAATACTAATGTGAGGGTCATAGATTTAACTGATTCGATTATGAATAGCACACCTCGATTTTTTTTTAACTAAACCAAGCTAAACGGATGTCCCTATTTAAAACTAATTCAACAAGAAGGCTTTTAATTATAGATAAGGTTAGGATGAAGAGCTATGCTTTTTTTTAAATCAATTTTGAGAAGGGGTTTGGGCCAGTAGTAGTCCATTAATTATTTAATTAGGGAAAATCAGCATTGAAGCTGCATTTGGGCTCAGGACTTGGCCCAAAAAATGAAAGAGCCTCAAAGGCCTTAGCTGGTCTGAATTTGAACAAAAACTGGCCCATATTGGGCTTATAATAAGCGAGCCCAATCACTATTTGTTTTCTAGCTGGGCTTATTCGCCTCTACATTTGAACTAACCATACTTATTCATTTGCAACAATTATAATTCAAATTGCTTTTAAGTAAAATTAGAATTTAAAGATCAAAGCACAATTCTAGTTCGAAAATTAATCACACGATACATGATTTGCAAGGTAAACAAAGCATACATTTTTACTATAATTCATAAAAGAGATTTTACAACTGAACCGAGCTATTGGTCTTAAGGTCCAGGCCTAATGACCTAGGCCCAGATTCATTTGGGCTTTGTTTTTACATTTGGGTTTACTCACAAATTCACCCCACTGGAATCAGAGGATAGCCTTTTTACCCTTAAAGATTGGGCTTATAACCTGGCCCATTGCACCATTATATTTATGAAAGTATCACAACAAAATAATTACACTCTTAACAACAGTTGATTTAATTTTAGTACACAAAATCAGAACCTCACTCATTACAGCACTCCAGGTAAAAATACAGCTTTCCAAAATCAGGAAACATTACATTTTAACCTATTAAATACATAAACTACTACACTAGCCACAAATCTATTACAACTCCCGTTTAATTGATGGACTAGTGAACACCTGCCTCTTTTGAACATGATTTATCCATCAAAAGCTTGTTCTCTCACATGAAGAACACTAGATTCAGCATGCCAAACAGTAAAGTTTAGATTCTTGTGCTTTAAGACTTGCTGATTTGGCCAACTAGTGACATCTTCAAACAAACTAAAGAATCGAACGAGGTTATTTTCAGGATAAAGCTAAAGAATCAAAGGTAAGATGGTCACAACAATCCAAGTCGAGAATCAAACGTTAAATAAAAAGCTAACTGGAGGAGCTACAAACAAGAAACCATTTTAAAGAGAACACTATAAGTATCAATGTATCAACTAAATTACTCATAATAATTTATTTTGAATCTTAAACTCACATAGCAAGGAATTGATGGATTTATATCAATGCAATAAAATAGCCAACATGAGAAAACAACCATTCAACACATGAATTCTGAGTTTCAATTTTATATTATTTTGACAAGCATTACATGAAGAAGAGTTGGATTCGGTACCTTGAACAATCAGCAACAGAAACCAGCAAATAACAGATAAAAACAAGAACTGGCTGAAGCTTGAAAGAAGTGAAGCAGCAGCAGAAATCAAACAAACAACAGCTAAATCAAACTAAAACCCAACAGCTATAGCAGCTAACAGCAGTAAACCCTAAAGAAAACCAGGAAATCTTCACTTTCAAACTATATTTTTCAGCTTATGAAGACCAGAAATATCAGGGAGGTTTTTGAGTGTTTTTGTTAAAATCAAAAGCAAAGGGAATCGGCTCTTTTAGGAAAAAGAGTAGCTGAACTTTTAGAGAGCATTTTAGGATTTTTTAAAATCTGATTGTGTGTCATTTTCAGAATAGAGTATCCTATATATAGGCTGCCTAGACAGGGTATATTTTAGGAATATTCCTTATCCTAAAGTCTGAAAATAGTACAGTGCAGCTGTCCTCCTAATCCTATTTTCAGCATCTTTTGTAACAGCTAGGACAGTTGTACCATTTCCAGAAACTTATTCTCTTTTTACAGCCTTTTTATTTCTGAAAATTTACTGTTTTTACCACAAAAATTCTCATTTAATGCCTTTCTTATTTTATTTTGATATTTATCTCCATTCTAGAAGTTTCTTAAGCTGTTACAGCCAAGATTCTTCACCTAGAATTTCTAAAATGCCCTAATACAAATTTGAAATCACCCCTTATTGTTCAGGGCTAAATTACTTAATTATGGACAAAATCAGAACTCAATTAACAACTCAGAATTGAACCTACACAAATAAACCCTAATCATGCATGCCTACTATACTGGTAAAAATCAGCAATTAATCAATTATCTACAAAAAACCTAGGCTAACAACTCATAATTAATCAACAAAACTGTAAGGCCTTGTGAAATTTTTGCTTAAAAACCTAAAATCTCATAGTGCCAGGTTGAAAATATGTGTTAGAAATTAGTAAAATTCTTCGCGGCGTGCAAGCTCGTCGCGGTTCGGATCCTTTGGATTGATCTATGCATTAAAAAGCTAAGAAATAATATTTTTCAGAAGAGCGCATTTCTGCGGTCCATTATACTGTCGCATAATAGCTATGTGGACCGTAGAGTCAGACTGTGTGCTGGTTAATTTTGAGGTCAACTATGCGGCCGATTATGCGATCGCATAATCAATATGTGGGCCGCATATTCATCGCATAATCTCCTTGAAATTTTTGCGAGGGGCAGTTCTACGGTGCATTATGCGACCGCATAACAGGTATGCGGACCGCATTCTTGTCGCATACCCGGGCAGTTTGTTCAGGTTTTGGGGCCTATTTTTGCGGTCCCTTTTGCGGGCCGCATGTCCATTATGTCGGGCTCCTATTTTCAAACTTTTAAAACCCGACCCCATCCCATTAAAAACACCCCCTTAGACCTCTTTTATGTTATCTTACTGCAAATAGAGTGAGAGAGGAAGTTCTAGAGGGAGAGAGTGATCTTCATCAAGTCCCCACCCAATCCTTGCCTAAACCCTTGAAGATTATCAAGTAAAATTTGCTAGACCTTCATCCTAAGAGGTAAGAACTTGTGTCCTAATCTATGATTTCGAAATTTCTATTAAAATAAGTGATTAACAAATGGTTTCATAGGTATAAGGGTTGATTATCTTGCATGCATAAATGATAATAAGGTATGGGGAGATCGTGGGTTAAAAAGATAGCAATTGGGGTGTAAGATGATAAAAATTTCTCACAAAAGGGTCCTAAAATCACAATGCACACTTAGTGCTTGATAATATACTCAAATGAACTAGAATCTTAATCATGTCTCTAATTATTGGTTCAATTTGTAATTCTCATAAAATAGATTGAAGTTGCTAGGAGTTCCGGAATTATTGTAAGAATTTAAGGAGAGCTCTATTGAGGTATGTATCGCTAAAACCCCCTTTTCTTAGAAATTGAGCTCCCATGGCGTCCATATAGGTGTTGTAAATCTGAAAATATATAGATGTTGTGCTTGTTATTTAAAGTGAATTGGTGTTGCAAGATTATATGTGGAAGGTGTGTTTCAATGTCCACAATATGCTATCCTTGATAATTTGAGAATGTGTGAAGGATGTGAACTATGTGTTATTCTTTGTAAAATTGAGGATGTGGTGAGAACATGAATTATGTACTAAAATGCCTAAATTTTAAGTCGATGTTATATTGTGATTATTATGCTGAACTAGGTGAATTATTCTATGTGCTTACAACTTGAATTGCTTTTGTATGTGCCCACGATCTTAAATGGCATGGTTAATGTTGAAAATGGGAATAATGTGAAACATGAGCTATGGAATGTGGCCTAGTGCCAAGCATGATGCGGTAATTATGGCCCCAAGTGCCAATGAACTAATATATATGGAACCAAAAATTGAAGCGAGACGATTAATGGAAAAGGGTAACGTCTTGGTAAGACGGCCTAGCCGATCGGGCCATGATCGGACGCCATGCTACACAAATGGTGGTATTGTGTTGATATTGAAACGGAAAGTGAGAATAAAATAGTGATTGAGGTATATGTCTCAAATGAGACAGCTTAGCCTATCGGGCCGTGATCAGACTCCGCGCAAGAAAGCGGTGGTATTGTAAATGATGATGCAACAATATGGAATGCCCAACCTAAAGTTACGAAAATTGTGTGAAGGCTTTGTGAACCCTTTTGTTTGATAACGTGGTGATTCTTTGAAGTTGTTTACTCCTTATGATTTCTTTACTCTAGTATGGTTGTTCTTTCTAACAAGATGATGTTTAGTTATACATACTAGTACTATTCCATGGTACTAACCTCCCTTTTGCCGGGGGCGCTACATTTTTGAATGAATGTAGGTGGTTCTATAGCGGACAGTGCCGATCGCATGCAGCGGAGTATCCTCCTCCAATAAGTCTTGGTGAGCCCCTTTCCTTTAGGGGTTATGTTGAACACATTTTGTTATAAAATTTCCACTTTTGAGGTGTAGCCAGGGCCTTGTTACCTACATTATCATAACTGCCTTTTGTATCCTTAGAGGCTCTGTAGACGTTTGTGTGGGTTATGTTCGGGTATTGGATGGGTCACTAGATTATGTTGTAATTCTAAACTCTTGTTTCCTCTAAACTATAACTGCATAATGTTTTGGGAATATAACTATGGTTTAAGGGCTATAATAGAAAATGAACTAGCGATGTTGTATGAATGATATTTCTTACTGTCTAACTTAAATAAAAGCATGGTTTCTTGATCATAGTGAGTTGGGTAGAAGGTGTCAAAAAGGCTTTCTCAGTTGGGTTCACTCGATTGAGTATCGGTCGCGCCTCCCGAGGTTGGGGCGTGACAAAACTTAGGAATTATATGAAAACCTAGTTACAGTTCTGAATCAAACAATGAAACAAGAAATTAAATCTATGTCATTAATTCAGATAGTGCTTAACGGTATGACTAAACTAACAGGTAAAAAATGGTTAATAAATAACTAATCGACTATTTCAGGGGATAAGATAATCAAAGAAAAACCTAAACTAAGAATCACAGTCATATATAAATTAACAATTAAACCTAAATAATCATATACATGAGGAAATAAAGTTAGGGGAAGTACATAATGTAACCGTAAGAAATATGTTGGACTTGGTTGACCTCGCCAGAGTTTGAACGGATTCTGGCAGGTTTGAAAACATGTCAAACCCACATGAATCAATTGCTCTTGTCAATATCAGTTGACTCATGTAGGTTTGAGCCATTAAATCCTTCGGATTCACTAAGTGTAAACTTTTTAGGGTTTCAGATTTTTCGGTCTAAAATTGCTTGATTTTGAGAGGTCTTTTGGGAAAACCAGTGAGATATTAGGGGTGAGGGGAGTGAGGAGAAGGTCCGGTGAAGTTTTGGGTGGATTTGGAGGAACTAGGGTTTTTAGGCTCCGATTTTAGATTTAAAATTTGAGAAATTGGGTGAAGGTTTAAGGGAAATGGTTTATGGATTTGGAAAGAGGAGGGAAAGGAGACCACAAGGTGTAAATTTGGTGGATTTTGGGGCATCGCCGCCGCCGTGGGGCGATTTTCGGCGGCGGAATACGGCGGAGGCAGCGTGAGAATAGAGGCGGCCAGGTCTTGTTCAGACATTTTTATAGTAAATGGATGGCTTCCGGGCCATTGGATCACAATGATCCAACGGTTGTGATGAAAGGAAGTAAAAACAGGGTCGTTTGCTTTTAACAGGGGTGGACCGGGTAGGCTAGGTTTTGGGCCTGGGTTTGGGGGCGGATTTGGGTATACAAAATCAGCCCAAGTTCAAATTACACCCTTTTGTTCAATTCCCTTTTTTAATTTCCTTTTTCTTTGTTTTATATTCTTTTTCTTTAATTAAAATCCTAAATTAAATTCCTAAACTAATCTAACTTCTAAAATTAAGCTAATTATCCAATTATAAAATTTATGACAATTAGTTGATCATAAATTAAAAGAGAAAAATTAATAATCTAATATTAAAAGCTAAGAATGTAAAAATGAGCCAATTTTTGTGATTTTCATTTTAATAAAGCAATTGATTAACTTATTAATCCTAAAAATATGAAAATAAAATCTAAATGCAATGCATGGTATTTTTGATATTTTTCGGGCATTTTCATGATTTTTTATAAAAATTAAACGTGCACAAAAATGCAAACAATTAATAAAATCCTACAAAAATTCCTATAAAATGGCAAATATTTTGAAAAAATCTATATCTTTGATTTTATAGGAGTATTTTGAATAGGGCAAAAATCACATGCTCACACTTTGTGTTCAAACCAAAGTGATGCATAGTCATTCATTAAATGTTCTTTTTCATTAGAAACCTTTTGATATGCATCAACCAAGACACCATATAAGGAGATTAATTTCTCTTTAGAGTAGATATGAATTTTGTCTTTGATGTCTTGAAAACTTATCTCAACCTCTTCTTCCTCATCAACATCAAAGTCTGAGTTTACCATCAATGCTAGGAGTTTCTGAATCATTGTCTTCCTTGGCTATCAGTGATTGATCTTTATCATCACTTTCATTATCCTCATCATCCTCATCATCAGGCTCATCAATTGAAGATGATTGCATGGAAGCCATAGTTTAATAATTTTGTCCATAGCCTTATTTGTCGTCCTCCGTCTAGGAACCCGGTCTCTTTTTTGTTGTTTTCTCTTTTCAAAATTATTCTTCTTCCACTTAGTTTCCCATAATGGACAATCTTTGATGAAGTGATATTTATTTCCACACTTGTGGCATCCATCAGTGTTGTTTTTCTCTACAGTCTTGGGGTTTGGATGAGCTACCTTTCTTCAAAAATCCACTTTTCCTTATTGCTCACAGGAAACGTCTAGTAAGTAGTGCCATGTCATCTTCTTCAATGTCCTGCTTCTGAATGGTCTTGATAATTAGGTTCTTGGTCTTATAAGGTTCAACATATTGTTTATCTAGATGATCTTGATTGAGTTTTAACCCATTAGTCTCCGGATTACTAGTGAGATCATCAAGAGTCATTGTGTTCAAATTTCTTACTTCAGTAATTGCATTGACCTAGCTTGTTATCTCATGAGATGGGCATTGTGCTTATTATTTTCATAACAATTTTGTTTCGAGGGATAATTTCTCCAAAAGATATCAATTCATTGATAATCGATGTGCCTTATATACAGTTCTAAGAGGGTTTCCCTTATTTTATCTTAAACAATTCATATTGCCTAGTTGGCATATCAATCTTTAACTATTTCACTTTAGATGTACCTTCATGAGCACACTACAAAGTATCCCATATATATTTTGCATCTCTGCATGCTGAGATCCTATTGTATTTATCTAGACCAATACTACACATCAAAATCTTTTTTTGGCTTTAGCATTCTTTTGATCTCCTTTAACATCCTATTCTGAATATTTTTCTCTTGGCTTTGGTCCAGTGGAGATGCCTTTTTTATTAACCATCGTGGGTTTCTTTGGACCCATTTCAACAATATACCAAAGCTCAAGGTCTTCTCATTCAAAACAATCATGCATCATTTCCTTCCACCAACCATCGTATTTTTCATTAAACAGTGGTGGTATAATAGTTGATTGTTGTAATGACCCGACCAGTCATTTTTAGCTCTAGCACATCATTCGGTGGTTTAAGGCCCTGAGTAGCTTCAATTCAGGTGTCATAAATTGTACGTGTGGCTGAAACTGAATTTCGGGAAGTTTGGAGTTTCTTTGGAAAGAAAATTCTAATTTAGGAAGATTTAAGTTGGAGGAATTGACTAAGTTATAATTTTGCGTAAACAACCTCGGAATCTAGATTTGATGGTTCCAACAAGTTAGTATGATGATTTTGGACTAGGGCGTATGTCCGGATCGGGTATTAGATAACCCAGGAGCGTTTCGACGCCTATTGTGGAAGGTTGGCATTTTGAAAGAATTTCATAAATTTGGGTTGAAGTGTATTTTAATGTTATCGATGTTTGTTTGGGATTCCAAGCCTGGTAATAGCTCCGTATGGTGATTATGTTCTTAGGAGCACATCCAGATGTGGATTTGGAGGTCCGGAAGTCATTTCGGTGTCATTTGGCGAAGGTTGAAAATTTGAAGGTTTTTAGGAAGTTTGATCGGTAGTGGACTTTTTGATATCAAGGTCGGATTCAAATTTCGGAAGTTGGAGTAGGTCCGTAATATCAAATTTGACTTGTGTGCAATATTTGAGGATAATCAGACGTGATTTGATATGTTTCAGTATCGAATGTAGAAGTTTGAAGTTCTAAAGTTCATTAAGCTTGAATTGGGATATGATTCATGATTTTGGCATTGTTTGATATGATTTGAAGGTTCAAATCAGTTCATATTGTGTTTTAAGACTTGTTGGTAGGTTAGGTTGAGGTCTCGGGGATCTCGGGGTGGTTTCGGATGGTCAACTGATCAATTTGGAGCTTTATTGTGTTGCTGAAGGGCCTGGTTCTAGTGTAATCACACCTGCAGAAATAGGGTCGAAGGTGAGATGCCGCAAAAGCGGCAAGGAAAGCACAGGAGCGGAGGTTGACCAAAAGGCCTAGGCCACAGAAGCAGGCATAGGCACGCTGGCACACGAGCGTAGAAGCGCTTGAGGACCGCAGAAGTAGAAGGGAAGATGCGCTACATGAGGCGCAGATGCGAGGACTGTTGGGCCAAGATGGAGCCGAACATGTGATGGAATTTTCGTAGGTGCGGATCCACATAAGCGGCTATTGGACTGCAAGTGAGAAGGATAGGTTGGGTAGTGTGCTTCTTTAAAACGAGGGTTTGACTCAATTTCACTTCATTTCGTCGATGAAATCCGATTTTTGAGCATTTTTTGAGTGACATCTTCATCAACTATAATGGGGTAAGTGCTTTCTGCACATTGTGAGTTAAATACATGATTTATATACGGATTTAAGCATGAAAATTTGTAGAAATAGGATTTTTGGTAGAAAACCTAGAAATTTGGAATTTTTGGATTTTGACCACGAATTTGGGCATGGAATTGAGAATAAATTATATATTTGAGTTGGTGATGTTATGGGTAACGTTTATCTTCAAAAAAATTCAGAATTCGGGCACGTGGTCCCGAGGGTAGTTTTTATTGACTTTTCGAGCGGAGTTGGAAATTGTTGTAAATTGGATTATAATGAGTATTAGATTATATATTTATGGATTTGCACATTTATGAACTAGTTTTGGAGCATTGGGCATCAGTTTGAGTTGTTTGAAAAGGCTTGGGATCCGGCTATGAAACTTCGAAGCGAGGTAAGTCTCTTTTCTAACCTTGTAAGAGGGAATTAACTCCATAGATGAATTGAATTCACGTGTGCATTAATTTGCGGGGGCTACGTATGCACGCGGTGACGAAAGTCTATACGTAGCTACTAAATATGCTTATGTCCGGGTAGTTTTAGGTTTACACTATGCCTTATTGATACCGTTATTTGATTATGCTTATTATTTGCCTTGAAAAGAGTTGAGATTGAGTATGCTTATTATTTGCCTTGAAAAGAGTTGAGATTGAGTATGCTTATTATTTGCCTTGAAAAGAGTTAAGATTGAGTATGCTAATTATTTGCCACGAAGAGATTTGAGATTGAGGATTTTGAGATTTAAAAGTTTTCATTTGAACTTCATATATTTGAAAAGAATTGAGGAATATTATAATAATTTGAGAAATCAATGTTCAACCGCGTCGCAAGTAAATTTCGTGAGCGGGGTAAATTTCCACTACTCTCATGCGAGCAGGTCGTTTGCCTCGGAAGGTTAATAGATGCATCTATGGTTCATGTTGTTCGTCCCTCGGCAGTGCACAGTTTAAATATTTATGTTGGACCGGGCCGTACGAACTCGGCATGACTTGCGCATGGTAATTCTTTGGAACTAATAATAATTGACATTGTTTCATTGTCTTGAGATATAAATTGTTAAATGATGAAAATAAATTTGGAAACTTTTATTAGTAAAAGGATTGTTTATTATTTTTTGTTATTGAGTTTTCAGCTATATTTTGCAATCTATGCTTAATTATAACATCAGTATTTTATTGTTATCCCATAGTGTGTGTCGAAGTCGACCTCTCGTCACTACTTCTTCGAGTTTAGACTGGATACTTACTGGGTACGCGTTGATTTACGTACGCATACTACACTTGCTGCACATTTTTGTTCATGCACATATATGTCTAGTGGCCTTGTGGGAGCAGAGGCGTGGTTAAATGCGGGGACTTAGGTAAGCTGCATTCCATGCTATAATTCGCAGCCAACGAATTCTCCTTCAAAGTTATTTATCTTTTTCCTGTCTAATTTGTATTCTGGGTAGATACTGTATTTTATTTTACTCCCTAATTGATGCTTATGCACTTGTGACCCCGGGCTTTGGGGGTACTTATGAGTTGTTCCAGATTGTAGTAGGAAAAACATTATCATTTACTTTGTAAATCTTAACTTTTATTATTTAATTGAAGGAAATTATTATTTCAAAAATATTAAAATAAGTAATCAAGTTAATCACTTATTATTGGTTTTCCTGACAGCGGTGTTAGGCGCCATCATGTTACATCTCGCGTTTTCCTACGTTAAAATTTCGTCTTTAGTAAATTGACATAAACTGGGGAATGAGATTATCTTGATGTTAGCATATATATGCTATTTATACCAAGCAATAAGTAAGTACCATGAAGTAAAGGGTACATAAATTAAAGAAAATGAGTTTCGTTGAAGATTGTCGAATTTGGATAAAATACGGTCCGAGCTATAATACCCAATACTTTTGCACTAGTACCATGCTAGATACCATATGATCATGGCAGTATGATGTATAAAGTATATTAAAAATAAGTAGAATTTTAAGTAATTTGAGATAATTTTTAATTATGTGGTTAATTGATTAATTACCGGGTAGCATAACATTACCTAATTACCTAATAAATGGATAAAGATTAAAATTAACCCTCCCACCCCATGTGGCAGCAAGCCACTCCATAAAGATATGACTATTATTCATTCTTGATGGGTGGCAAAGTGATGTGTTATCAAAACACTTCATTTCCAAAGATTGTTCTAAACAAAACCACTCAATAATCAGATCTTAAACCTCACTTCCAAATATTTTCAACGCCAATATCTTACAACCAGAAGTAAACATTAGTAATTCCCCTTGCATCCAATTCCAGCGAGATTTTTTTAGTCTTACCAATGGAGAAATTTTGCGGTTCTAAAGAAGTACGGTGCAATCTTTTCCAAGAATACCATACGAATTTTTCCCTACTCCAAGTATGTTGAGGATAAGCTCTTCCTTCATTTTGCATGATCTCATAATTACACGAGTTTGAAAATGTGACACAAAGAAAAAAAATCATATTCCGGAATTTACGTATATTTTGCTAATCTCGCAAGTTACGTATATTTTCATAGTTTTGTAATTTAATACCATGTATTTTTGGAGATCATCCTCTACAAGAATGAACCTCTACTGGAACAAAAGCATGAAGGAAGCTTTATGATTGATGTCATTTTGTTGCTCTTAAACACTAGAAGAACACTTACCTTATTGCCCTTAATTTTGTTACGCCTACTGATTTTTTTATCATTATTATGGTACCAGTCATCCTTCTTAACCAAACTATGAGTATTTTATAAATTGAGTATTTCCTTCTTCCGGTTAAGAGAGCAGAGTGTTTATATATACAGTATTAAAGTATTTTTATTACCATCGAGCTATAATCGATGGGAAGGCCCCTATTGGACAACCTCTAATCAGATGTTAAGTTATATGCCGATCCTACTGTGGTCGAGCGCCTATGAGCGAGCCCAGTTGGTCGAGATACAAAGCCTAGTATGGCCAAGCGCCTATGAGCGAGCCTACTACGGCAGAGCAGTTATATATATTTATCGAGCCTTAAAAGGCCGGACAACTATTTTACTTATTATATTAAGAGAATAGAGTCAGTATCAATTGGTGAGCATATCTTCATATTATCTTTGACCCCCAGTTATTTTCAGTTATTATATTATCAGTTCAGTTTCAACTTTCAGTGTATTGCCTTACATACTCAGTACATTATTTCGTACTGACGTCCCTTCTTGGCGGCGCTGCATTTTATGCGTGCAGGTTCAGACAGACAGACGGGTAGACCTCCTTAGTAGGTGTTTGCCCGAGTTCAGCTTTATCGGTAAGCTCCCCGTCCTTCGGAGTTACTGGGTCTAGAAGTTTTGTGTACATCTTGTGTATATATATAGATAGGATATGGGTAGGTCGGTGCCCTAATCTGATCACAGTACGTCCATTAGTAGAGACTTGTAGACATATCCTATCGGTTGATGCAGTATGTTAGGCTTGTAGGCCCTGTACGTATAATTTTTTGGCTTATCAGTTGTAGTATTATGATGGCCTTGCCGGCCCAACTTTATGTTGTTATTTAGTAAGCGTTAGTCTCTATTCAGTTTTATATATTTCATCGCAAATTATCTTGTAATAGGCCCAATGGCCAAAGTATGACATTAAATGTTCAAAGTCTCTTTGTTGCAAGTGGTACGCAAGGATAGATGAGGCACTGGGTGCCGGTCTCTCCCCCAGGCTCAGGGCGTGACAAAAGTGGTATCAGAGCAGTTCTGTCCTAGGGAGTCTACAAGCCGTGTCTAGTAGGGTCTTGTTTATAGATGTGTGGTGCACCATATTATATAAGCAGGGGACTACAGGGAATTTAGGAGTTGGTTACCCTTCTTTCAAATCTAAATCGTGTTGTAGAACTAAGTTATAGGAAATTTGAGTTAAACTTATGTGATGGCGTTTGCATGCACAAATGACGATAACTAGGAAGACTACGGCTAGCCAGAAGAGAGAGACAACAGTAGGTGAGGGGACTATAAGGGTACCCCCAGTAGATGGGGCCCAATCGGGGGCCCAGGGAGAGACCCTACCCAGCAATTACCGGGTCCTCCGCCACCTGAGGAGATTCCTATGGATACCGCACATCCAGTTCCCCCTGCGCTTCCATCAGACCAGGATTTAAGGAATGCGGTGCATTTGTTGGCACAGTGGGTAGCTACCCAACAACAAACTAGGGCATCCTCTAGTGTAGGACCTTCTGAGGGATTTGGGAGTTCAAGGGTCCGAGAGTTTATTTCTTTGAATCCGCCAGAGTTCATGGGGAGAAATCAGAGGGAGGACCCACAAGATTTCATAGATCAGCTTCACAGGATCTTTCAGGTTATGCATGCCACAGCGAAAGAGGAAGTTGAGCTAGCAGCTTTTTGACTCCGAGATATAGCCATTGTTATATCTCGTGTTTTCATACGTTAAAAGTTTCGTCTTCATTTAATTGACGTAGACTCGGGAATGAGATCATCTTGACGTTAACACATTTACGTTATTTATAACAATCAATAAAGAAGTGTCATGAAGGATAAAGGGGTACACGAATTAAAGAAAACGAGTTTTGTTGAAATTGGCCAATTTGAGGTAATATACGGGTCGAGCGATAACACCCGATGATTATGAACTAGTACCATGCAAGGTACCATATGACCACGGTAGTATAATGTATAAAGTATATTAAAAATAAGTAGAATTTTAAGTAATTTAAGATAATTTTTAAATTATGCGGGTAATTGATTAATTACCGGATAACGGGACATTACCCAATTAACTAATAAGTCGATAGAAATTAATAAATTATATAACACGTGGCAAGAAGCCACAAATCAAGGAATGACTAAGTAGTCATTTATGCCTAGGTGGATACCTAAGGATAAATAATTATTTAATGTGACCAAAACAAGTCTTGATACATTTTCATTTTGGACAAAAAAAACAGAACACAAAAAAACGTGAAAGATCCCAAAACAAGATACTTCAAGGATAAAAAAACCTTCCTAGTTCAAAGGATTCAAAAGGTTTTGTCTTTGGTCCAAAAGAAACATTACAAACAGAAGCTAAATAACTCACTTTGATCTTGTTCAAAAACGTTAGAAACAGAAGCAAATTTTTCAACGAGAATTTGTCGGAATAGTAGCAACCTGGAATTTTGAAGTTCTAGCAGAGTACGGTGCAATCTTTGCCAAGAATATTATACGTATTTTTTCTACTCTAGTTATGTTAAGGTCATCTCTTCTTTCTTTTGGCATGGTCCAAATTATACTGAAGAAACAAGCAAACACACAGTTTTGATAAATTACTTTATTCATAGAGATATTAGGGGTGTCTATATTCTTGATTCCCCATGAGAATTATTATTATGTCCTGTTCATGGGTCTCAGAATATTACGCAGTTGACAAAAGTTTATTCGGAAGGAATATTGAGATTTTTACATATTTTTCATGCATTTCACCCATTTATGCATGTGCATTGACCCATGACTAGATGGCGTTATATACGCGTATATATGTAAATATATGTATATGGGATATGGGAAAAGGTTACGGCATTATATACGCACCACCACCTGATCAGTTGGTATATGTTTATGATGTTTCCCACAGTGGCCAAGACGATGTGATGGGATGCCCTCAGCGTGTTGATGATATAATGTACACCCCCCATACATATCCATGGCACGACATTTATACGTACGTGCAACAACAACAACAACAACAACAACAATGACCCAGTATAATCCCACAAGTGGGGTCTGGGGAGGGTAATATGTACGTAGACCTTACCCTACCCGAAGGGTAGAGAGGCTGTTTCCAGGAGACCCTCGGCTCAAAAAGAAACAAGAGCCGATATATTAGTACCATAAAAATGCATAATAAAATAACAGCAATATAAGAGATATGAAATACATAATACGAAATAGATGGCTGGTATAGTAAAACTAGCAGGTAAAGCCCTGCATCAATAGACGATCAATGACATTCTTAGTCTAACTCCTAACTGGCTAGTCTCACTCTATTGTGCTGTATAAATATTCACAACTTTCCCCTAACCTACAACCTTAATGCTCGGCCTCCATAATTCCCTGTCAAGGGCCATGTCCTCAGTAATCCTAAGTAGCGCCATGTCCTGTCTGATCACCTCTCCCCAATACTTCTTAGGTCGCCCTCTACCTCTCCGCGTGCCCACCACATCCAGTCGCTCACACCTCCTCACCGGTGCATCAGTGCTCCTCCTCTGAATGTGCCCGAACCATCTGAGTCTTACTTCCCGCATCATGTCCTCCATGGGGGCCACGCCCACCTTCTCTCGAATATCTTCATTCCTAATCTTATCCATCCTTGTATGCCCACACATCCACCTCAACATCCTCATCTCTGCTACTTTCATCTTCTGGATGTGTGAGTTCTTTATACGTACTTGCATGACATTATAAATGTTTTAGAATTTACAAAGTTATTCAGATTTAAAGACGTGTTTCTATATTCCATGTTTCATCTATGTCTTTTACGTCCTAATATTCATGCCTTACATACTTAGTACATTTTTCATACTGATGCCCCATTTCACGGGGCCTGCATTTCATGCCCGCAGGTGTAGGTAGGCAAGTTGACGGTCCCCCTTCTTAATATAGCTGATCAGCGAGAGTTGGCATGCTCCATTTGATCTAGAGATGCTTTTGATTTTGGTAGTATATATATATATATATATAGGTATGACATTGCTCCATCCCGTCTTTGTAGAATTATGTTTCCACTATAGGTCTGTAGACAGTATGTCTAGTTGGGTTGTATGTGGCCTTGTCGGCTTTTAGTTTTTGATGTATATTTGTCTATAGCAGCCTTGCCAGCTCGCTCATTATATTCTTGCATGTATACATACATATGCCTTGTTGGCAGGTCTCCTTCATGTATGTTATTTTCGTAATTCAAAAAATGTTATTTAGGTTCATATCTTAGACTCATGCTTAGGGGTGTTTGATAGATAGGGCTCAGACACCCGTCGTGGCCCATCGGTTTGGGTCGTGACAAAAGTGGTATAAGAGTAGTTCTGTCCTAGGGTTGTCTATAGACCATGTATAGTAGAGTCTTGTTTATGGGTGTGTTGTACACCATACTTATAAACAGGAGCTACATGACATATAGGATGTTATCCTCTCTTCTTATCCTAGATCGTGAAAAATAAGAAATTTATGTTCCTAACGATATGTGATATTTTTAGTGATGCCTCAAAAGACTACAGCCACCTAAAAGGGAAAGTCCATGGCTGGTGAGACTACTAGTCAAGAGCCACGAGTTACCATGGCTCGGGGGGGGGGTCTCATGGTTAGGTTCCATCACAGACTTCACATACCCCGCCCTTTCCAAAGCTCCGAGGGGCACCAGCTCCAGCGCCCACCTTTGTACATTTAGCACCTCAGCCAGATGCACCACGCCAGGAGGTGAGAGATGTTATTCAGCTATTAACCCAATTAGTAGCCGCGTAGGCTCGATGTCAGGAAATAGGTATTGGTCATGCAAATAGGTCGGTTAGTGCGAGGGTTCGTGACTTCATTAATTTAGACACTCCGATATTCACTGGAGCAGATCCAAATAAGGACCCTCAGATATTTATTGATACAATGCAGAGGACGTTAAGGGTAATAAAGGCCACTATGACTGAGTCAGTTGAGCTAGTGTCCTATAGACTCTGAGATGTTGCAGTTAATTGGTATGAGTCATGGGAATTGTACAGAGGTGAGGATGCCCCTCCAGTGGTATGGCAGGAGTTTACATAGGCTTTTCTTAGTCATTATCTACCACCAGAGCTTAGACGGGCTAGAATTGATTTGTTCTTGACCCTTCGGTAGGGTAACATGAGTTTTCGGGAGTATAGTCTTCAGTTTGATTCATTGGCTAGGTATTCTCCCACTATTGTATCTAATATGGAGGATCGGGTTCACCGGTTCATGATGGGATTAGAGCCTCACTTGCTATTGTATGTCGGTCTTGCTTCAGCCAAACATGGATATTTCTCGTATTCGGTAATACGCTCAGGGTGTAGAGGAGCGTAAACAGAAACAGAGGGCTGATTGTGAGCATAATAAGGCCTAGAATAAGAGAGCGAGGTCTTCGGTTCCTTCTGGTAAGTTTCGTGATGGTCAGAGGCAACAATACCCGAGGTATCCAGCCCAGCCATTAGCTAGTGCACCCCCTTAGTTTGGCGGTAAGAGATTCGATCGTTCCACATATTCAGGGTCTGGCCAGATTTTCAGGGCCTCAGGTTCTCAGTATAGGGGTGAGTCAAATCATATGAGGCCGCCCTTGCCACGATAAGATCAATGTGGTAAGCAGCATACTAGGTAGTGCCGCATGAGATTAGGTATTTGTTATACTTGTGGTTATCCGGGCCACGTTATGAGGGATTGTCCAATGAGATGTGATGCAAGCATAGCTCAGCCAGTAGGATCTGTAGTTGGTTCGTCATCATTAGGGCGCCCCCTTGGGCAAGGTCCACAATAACTAATGAGTCGTGGTAGAGGCAGAGGCGGAGCATCTAGTTCGAGCAATCCTTAGAACCGTATTTATGCATTGGCAGGATGACAGGACTAGGAGTCAGTGCCTAATGTTGTTACAGGTATATTATCAGTCTCCTCATATGATGTATATGCACTGATTGACCAAGGTTCCACCTTGTTTACCATGAAAATGGTAACAACAATTAAATTTGTAAATGGGATTCTAAAAATACGTGATCTATTCCTGAGCTAGTTGTTAGAGCAGTTGATGCTAAGAATATGGAATTTAATGATAAAATGCAAGCTAAAATGAGGTAGTAATCAAACCAAGGAGCCTGTGGCTCGGATGTAGAATTAGTCGATGGGGACCTCAGGGTCAAGGTTCGGATCGAGCTTGAGCTATCAGGGATAGTCGGGGATGGGATAACAGTTGAAGATATAATTAAAGAAGGCTCTTTACGACCAATACCAAGCTATATCACGAAGAACAAGTAAGAAAGCGATGAATATCAAGGTGACCTCGGGCCAGTGAGAACGAACAAGTTTAGAAAGAGAGAGAGAGAGAGAGAGATATTATTGCACTTGTGGAGAAGTAGTTGGAGCTCTGCCTTTACAGGGTATTAGCGACTCTCTGTTTATAGAAAAGGGGAAGTCCCAACTTCGTACAAGATACGTTGCATGAAAAAAGAAATAGGATGGGACAACCGACTAACTTTGCGATATACGTGTAGGCTGATGTTGAGCCGCTTGAATAGACCTGATCGACCTGGGGTGTATTCCTCAGGAGATCTCTGCATTCATCGGGGCTTTAGTCGACATTATCCTTAGCAGGATACCAATCGAACTTGAAGGTCATGACAGCTCGAGATCCCGGGCTTCCGGGATCACCTTTCGAGGTATTCAGTCGAAGAGAAATCAGCCTCCTAGATTTCACCGTGCACAGATAGTCTCCACGTTTCTTAAAGGGAAGTGATAAGAAATGATTTTGATACCCTACTTCTCGATCTCCCATAACGACGTCGCAATGACGATGCAGTCCCCTTTTTACAGGTGTCGAGGTGCCCCACCTTTCCACTTCTCCAGGATTACCTGAAATGTCGTGATTCTTCGATCTTCGTTGCTATCGGTTCAGCTTCTATGAAGGAATTGATTGCGCCTGTTGTTACGTTTTTCAAAGGCGGTAATGGCGCCGTCGATTACTTTTCTCTTCCTATAAATGGGATTTTTTGTGGTTGGCTTTTTATTCGAATTTCCTGTGATACCCATCTTTTCTTCCTTTGCCGCTATCTTGAATTTATGTCATGTTCCCATTCTTGGAGCCTGTGGCCTCAAGATATTACGCCTTGTGCACCATGACCCAACCCTTGATCCTCTTTTGATTGGGCGAAGTTGTGCTGCTATGATGTTGTTGTTGTTGGCCCGGGGTGATGAGGTGGAGGACTGATTTCCTCTGACTCCAGGGATACTTTGGATTATACACCGCTGCTCAAGATGGGGCTAGGATTATACACCGCTGCTCACCCTCCTCCCTCGTCTCGGCGTGTTACACCCCTTTTGGATTCTAGGGGGTGTATCAGCGGTCCCGGTCGGCTGTCGCCTTCCGGGCCGAGGCGACATCTCAAGAAGTGGCTTAAAATGGCAGTACCGGCGTAGTTCCTACTAGCCAATTTTCACCCAACCACTCCTTGTGTTCTTCCGGCTTCTCCTTCGTCATTTTGCTCTTCGCCCCTGCCTTCCTTTTCTATACCCTCCTTTTGAAGATGCCATTCTAAGAGGATTAGGATGTGATCCTCGAGGGGATCGGACTTGGAAGGTATTGCCTTTGCGGTCATATGCCAGAGAGGATGATGATGGAGACGCAACATGAATTGGCTAGGTCCTTACGCTTCTACTATATGCATATCATTTGTACTTCTTTATTTTTCAACAAGGATCCCCTGTGGGATTTTATGATCATATGTAAGGACCTCTCGAGGGTCGTTGTAAGCGAACACTTGTATAAATATAAAGATATTTTCTTGATTCCTTTCATTGACACTTGTTGTATCTCTTTATGTTTTGATAGCTTCGAATGCATGAGCATGTTTCGTCGCCTATGATTCTGGCCTTGGGCACGAATATTCCCCCAGCCTTTGGTTGATGAAATGGCTTCGCGTAGGGTCTATTGTGACTTCTTGAATCGGACCCGAATTTAGGCTAATAACCTTGGGCCGCCGGGATCCTCTCTCTGTGTGAAAGCGTGAATAATATCTTCAGGCCTCGTAATGGCTTTTTGAGAAGAGACTTGCCTGACGACTCGCGGTTCTGGGATGCCGGTGACTTCCTGGAGGCAATCTTTGAATAGAGGCCTGGTCGTGCTCCGATCCTCCCTGATCATTACTCGAAACCCGTTTTGCACGGGCGTTTGTTAGGTAAGCCTATTTTTTCGTGAGCTAGTTTTCTTTGGCGGAGGCTTTTTGAAGTTGTATGTCAATTTGGTGAAGGCATTGTTGGCCTGTTGGGGCACTGCTTTGCTATGGCGGAGGTCTTCGGGGTTTGCTGATTTCATGGTGCTGGTGGGTCATGCCCTTGGCGGCTGCTTATTTGGGGCACGACAGAGGTCGGGCGTGGTGATATATGACATGTGTGTTTCACAATCATGAAGGATCTTTTATCGGGGCGAGATGAGCCCGTGCTTCTGAGGAGAGTGCATCATCCGAACCTGGCATTCCTGGAGTCCTTAGTTCCGGAGCAGGGGTTCCTTTGGGCCAACAAGGGTTGGGCCATCAGGAAGGTGCTCGGTTGTTGAGTAGGTTTGCCGGCTTCATTTCGTGGTAAGTTTCAGCATGATTCCCCCGTATCTCGGGTCTTCACTTTCTTATAGGGGTTTCCCTTCGTATGTCTCCACCAGACCTAGGCTTTGAGCTGTTCCATTAAGGGGCAATACTTTAGAGGGCCCTGGATGAGGGTAGGCCCCTTGGGCTTCTTGGTGAGGGAAAAGAAGGGTCGAGTCGGTTCACTGGCATTTCGGGAAATATCGGAGCTCGCATTACAGAAACCTTTTGGTAAGGCATGAGTCTTCTGGTGGTAAGCGTTTCGCCTTTTCGGCCTTAGGAGCGGAGCTGATCGAGCTAGGAATACCTGAAGTATCAAATGCAGGCTTCGAGCTTCGATCTGAGTGGATATGATTATGAAGTTGTAGCTTGATTCCTCAAAAGTTTGGATTGAGAACAACCGGTGCCCGAATCGGTATAGTACTAAGTTGGTCCGAGGATGATGAAGGAGTGGCGATTTGTCACCGACGATCGAGTCGGGTTGGAAGGAGCCTTTGAGGGATGCATTCGCTATAGATCTTTGGGGAAGGCTTTGAAGAGACCCATGTCAGGGGTTCCGTCCTTCTAGCAGGATTCGTTCGAGCAAACACGATGCCCGGTTTGCTTATTGTCGATGCCACGAAGAGCGAGGCTAGGGCCGGTAGGCCGTAACCCTTTAGGGGTGGAGTCTAGATTTTGCCACTTTGTATTTTGCTTGTTTATAGAGCATGTTTGTAGATGGAAAGCGCACCTTTTGCACATATATAAAATGAGAAAAATCTTGAAGTTTTACCTCTTTTGTATCTCTTCCCGTGTTGCCTTTAATCCGGCGGGCCGGTTTCCGTGCTTTGGTGGGATCCTCGTGGGTTCGGAACCAATCAGGCAATTCCGGGGGCTTTCAAGCGCGATTCTTGACGCGAGTAGGTGTCAGGCCTCTGTGTTTTGCCCAGCTGTTTTTAGGCTTAGTCGGCCTTTATTTGAGCTTGCCTGTCCTGCGGTCTTCTGTGCTTGTGCGGGAGAATGGTGATTGTTCTCCTTTCTTGCCTTAAAGTATTTCGCTGTTTCGGCCATTCTGGGTCCAGTCTCTGAGTCGCGCTGCGATTCGAGCTATAACTGACCCTTGGGCGGACAATGGTGGCCTTTATTTCTCGCCCTTGGGTGTTTTGTCGTTTCAACTATTTCGGGTTCAATCTCTGAGTCGTGTTGCGATTTGATCTTTAATTTAACCCTCAAGTTCTCTTTTGTCTGTATGGGCGGTCGCCGATGGCCTTTTGTGCTTTAGGTCGAAGTGACCTTACAAGCGTGTGGCTTGGAGGCTCACTCGACTGGTCAACAGTGGCATTTATGTTGTGCCTTTAGGCATGTTATAGTTTAACTATTTCGGGTCCAGTCTCCGAGTCGCGCTACGATTCGAGCTTTAACTAACCCTCAAGTTTTATCCTGCCTTCATGGGCGGACGACGATGGCCTTTTGTGCTTCGGGTCGAAGTGACCTTACAGGTGGGTGGCCCGGAGGCTTACTCAGCTGGCGATAGTGGCATTTATACTGTGCCTTTAGGCATGTTGTAGTTTAACCATTTCGAGTCCAGTCTCTGAGTCGTGTTGTGACTCGAGCTTTAATTGACCATTAAATACCTTCGATTTTCAGACCGACAATAGTGCCTCTTACATTGTTCCGGCCACTTGAGACCTTTTAATATGTGGCTCGGAGGCTTGTATAGTTAACTATTTTGCATCCCGTCCCCGAATTGGGTTACGATTCAAGATTATTTTAAACCTCAAGTTGTCAATTTTTTAGCTGGCGACTATGGCTCTTACGCTGTTTGGTCATAGAGACCTTTTAATGTGTGGCCTAGAGGCTTGCATAGTTAACTATTTTGGATCCGGTATCTGAATCGGGTTACGATTTGAGCTCATTTTAATCCTCAAGTTGTCAATTTTTTAGCTGCGACAATGGCTCTTACGCTGATTGGTCGTAGAGACCTTTTAATATGTGGCCCGGAGGCTTGATTAGCTGGCGACAATGGCTCTTACACTGTTTTTGCCCATGGGCTTTTTGTAGGTTTTGTTTTCCGCTCGTTAAGGTCTTTTGAAATAGTTTTGTGTGACCCGTCGTCAGGTTTGGAAGAACCTCGATTTCAAGTCGTTATCGGCAATGTTTTGAGCACCTCGGAAGGTTCATAGCTCGTAGGCTGAGTAGGTCAAAGCCTTGTGATTTGGAGCTAACATGGTCGAAGCTCATTTTTTCCTATTGAGGGAAGCCTCTTTTAACTAGTTATTTTCAAACTATATTCGAAGTAGTGGCCTGCGATTTTTTTTAGCGACGGTCGGGGGTCCCCAAGTCGCATTAGTTTAGCTTTATCAGCCGTTTTGACCGTAGTCATATGTGTTTGGCCGGAGCCATTTTGGATCCCGAGTGATATTTCAGGCATCTACACCAAGGGTATGCCCTTTCGGAATTCTTACAAATGTGACGTATAGCCTGAACTATGATGCCCCGTGAAAATTTCCACTCTAAACCCGAAAGTTTGTAGTGGAAATTAGGAATATATGTTAGATATGCATAAAATTCTTCGCGGTAAGGTTGCTCACCGCGGTTCGGACCCTTTAGGACTGGTCTATGCATTAAAAAGTTAAAGAATAATATTTTCCAGAAAAGTGCCCTTATTGTGGTCCACTATGCAGTCGCATAATAGGAATGCGGACCGCATAGTTGCCGTAGAGTGAAGCAGTGTGTTGGCCAAATCGATGTCAACTATGCGAAAATTATGCGGTAGCATAATCGATATGCGGGCCGCAAAGTCGTCTCATAATTCCCTTGGAATTTTGTAAGGGGCAGTTCTGCGGTGCATTATGCGACCGCAGAACGGGTATACAGACCGCATTTCTGCCGCATACCCAGGCAGTGTGTTAAGTTCTTGGGGAGCATTTTCGCGGTCCATTATACGCATGTCCACTTTGCGATCGCAGATCCGAGTCGGGGCTCCAGTTTTCTAAATTTTAAACCCAACCCCCTGTCGTTATATCCTGGGTAATAGCTCATTTTGAGCCCATTTCCTGACACTTTTAGAGAGAGGGGGGTCTAAGAGAGGGGAAGTGCTTCCCATCAAAATTACACCATGAATCCTTAGTAAATCATTGAAGATAATCAAGTGAGGGACCTAAACCCTCATCCTAAGAGGTAAGGCTTCATCAGCTCAGCTCTCATTTTTACACATAGCTATAAAGGGTCATTGGTGAGGTAATTCATGGGGATAAGGGGGTTTGTATTGCATGCACGTGTTCTTGAAGAGTATGAGGAATTATAAAAGAGGAGACATGGGTAATGGGCTAGTGTAATCTTGCATAAAAGAACCATAAGGCCTTAATGAACACTAAATGCTCGGTAAAATGCTCAAGAGAGCCTAGATTATGGTCTTTTCTTGATTATGAGTTAAATTGTGCTATATTGCTTAAATAGATTGAAGTGCGAACATTCCGGAACATTATAGGATTAGGGAAAGCTCGATTGAGGTATGTATGGCTAAAACCCCGTCTTTTAAAAATTGAGCTTCATCGGCGTTTGTGTGAATATGGTAAGATTAAAGCAGAATTGTTGCATTGCTTGTCATTTTACATGAATTGATGTTGTAATCGTATATGCATGAAAAATGTGTCTCAACATGATCAACGTGTTGTCTTGATAACTTGAATAGGGTAAAGATATGAATTATGTATCGAAATGCTTGGACTTTAAATTGAAATTGAAGCTGCGTATGTTGCGCCATCCATGTGAAGTCTCCTCTATGCCTACAATTTTAATTGCTCTTGTGAGCGCTTATTATCCTAAATTACAAATCAAACATTGCATGTGGGAACGGTGTAAATGTGCGGCCTAGTGCCAAGGATAATGTGATAAGTTGTGGCCCCAAGTGCCAATGAAATGATATATCTGAAATGAAGTAATTAATGCGAAGGGAACAATTCCTTGGAAAGGCGGCCTAGCCGATCAGGCCGAGATCGGACAACGCTCAAGATAGTGGTGGTATTGTGAATGAATTCCGGAAAGGAAAATGAGATTGTGATTAAAATATATGCCTCAAATGAGGCAACCTAGCCGATCGGGTCTAGATCGGACTCCGCTCAAGATAGCGGTGGTATCGTGAACAATGATGAATAGTGTGAAATGACCTAAACTAAAAGCTATGTAAAAATGATGTGGAAGTTGTACGATTCTTTTATTTGATAAGGTGGTGATCGTTTAAAGCTTGAGTTATACTTGTGATTTCTTATTCTTGTATGAAAGTTCTTTCTAACTAGATGGTGTTTAGTTATACATACTAGTACTATTCCATGGTACTAATGTCCCTTTTGCCGGGGGCGCTTCATTTTTAAATGAATGTAGGTGGCTCCATTGCAGATAGTGCGGGTCGCGCGTAGGGGAGTACCTTTTTCTTGAAGTCCTGGTGAGCCCCCTTTCTCCTTCAAGGGGTTATATTACACATCTTTTATTGTAGTCTTCTACTTTTGAGGTATAGCCGGGGCCTTGTTGCCAGCATTGTCATAACTTGTCTTTTCCTCCTTAGAGGCTCCGTAGACATACGTGTGGGTTATGTACGGGTGTTGGATGAGCCTGCGAACTATGATGTAATTCAAATTCTCGCTTTTGCTAAAGTGTATTTACATGGAATCTTGGAACTTTTCGACAGTTTAATGTTGTGATTTAAAATGATCTAACATTGTAGAATGCACCCTCTTTCCTCGTCTAAATAAATGAATGAAAGCATGGTTTCCTTATTCGTATCTAGTTGAGTAGGAAGTTCTTGATAAGGTTTGCTCAGTTGGGGGCTGCTCGATTGAGCGTCGGTCGCGCCTCCCGAGGTTGGGGCGTGACAAAATTGGTATCAGAGCCTAAGGTTTTAAAGTGCCCTTGGATGTCTCGGAGCCGTGTCTGGTAGAATTCTTCTTATCGGTGTGTAGTCGACCACATCTATAAGTTGGAGGCTACTTGGGCATTTAGGAATAACACCATTCTTTGATATTCCGGATCATGCGGTGACACTGTTCCCTCTCGAATTAGTGCATTGTTCTATCTTTCAGTAAATGGCACCTAAGAAGAAAGTAAGAATTGGACAGAAAGCCAGTGCTAATTCCACTTCAAGAGTGGCCGATGATTCACTGCTTGATACTATGGGTGAGGGTAGCCGCCCTGCTATCACTCTGCCTAATTCTTCTATTCCAGAGCAGATTACCCCAGTCCCTACACACGTGGATGGTACCACTATCCCTCCCGATGATACCACTGTCCTGCCTCCCGCCCCAGTTTCCGGTTCTTATATTTTTTATGGAGATCTTAGGGGAGCTATTCAGATGTTGACCCAGCTAGTGGCCTCTCAGGCCTAGAGGTCAAATGTTGCGCCCAGTTCATCCAGTCAGCAAGGGGATTCTACTAGTTCTAGGGTAAACAGATTTCTTCAGTTAGACCCTCTAGTGTTTTCAGGTGCCAATCTAGAAGAAGACCCTAAGGATTTCATTGATGAGATGCACAAGACCCTCAAGGTTATGCGTGCAACTGAGACTGGGGGAGTAGAGTTGGATGTCTACCGTCTGAAAGGGGTGGCCTATTCGTGGTTTGAGTTGTGGGAAGATTCCCGAGAGGAGGGGCGCCCTCCGGCGAGGTGGAGCGAGTTTGCTGATGCCTTTATAGATCATTTCCTGCCCGCTGAGACAAGGGCAGCCCGTGCAGCAGAGTTTGAAAAATTTAAGCAAGGTAACAAAAGTGTGTGGGAGTACCACATGGAGTTTGCTCGCTTGTCCAAGTATGTCATTCATATGTTGCCCACAATGGAGGCCAGGGTGAGCTGGTTTGTTCAAGGCCTTAATTCTTTTACTATTAATGAAGTTTCTATAGTTGCATTGAATTCTGACATGAATTATGGGAAGATGGTGGAATTTACTCAAGCCACAGAGAACCGTAAATTGAAGAACATAATAGAGAAAGAGGGTAACAGCAAGGCCCGGTCTACGGGCAATATGGGAAAGTCACTAGGTGGGGAAAGATCAGCTTTCAGGGGAGGATCATCAGGGCCTTCCCAGTCAGGTGCACAGTCTTCAGCCAGTGCACCGCCATCAGGGCCCAGCAAGTAGCAGTGGAGTCCTTTCAGGTCGGGTCAGGGCAACAGGGGATCCCATCAGCGGGGTCATTCAGAAGAGAGGTTCCAGCAGCAGCAGAGGTCCCCGTGCCCCAGGTGCGGGAAGTTGCACTCAAGGATTTGCTAGATGGAGTTGCCTGTATGTTATGATGTGGGATAAGGGGTCATATTCAGAGGCATTGTCGTGTGTCCCTCCAGGGAGCAGGTATGGGCACAGCACAGCCAGCCAACCCAGCAGCTTCTACATCTTCAGCCCCCTCTCTATCTCGAGGTACCCCAGCACCTGTAGGGCGTGGTGCAGCTAGGGGTGGTGCGCATAGTTCAGGAGGACCCAGCCGGTTCTATGCTATGAATGGACGCCAGACCATAAAGGCTTCGCTAGATGTTGTTATAGGTATTCTGACTGTCCAATCTCATGATGTGTATGCACTTATTGACACTGGTTCCACCCTGTCCTACATTATCCCTTTTGTTGCTATGGAATTCGGGAAAGAACCAGAGCAACTTCATGAACCCTTCTTGCTGTCTACTCCGATTGGTGAGTCAATTTTGGCTACTCAAGTTTATAGAAGTCGTGTTGTCACGGTGTGCGGTAGGGATACCAGGGTCGATCTTATTGAATTGGGAATGGTGGATTTTGATGTAATAATGGGAATGGATTGACTTTATTTATGTTTTGCCAAGATTGATTGTCGGACTAGAACTATGATGCTAGAATTTCCTAATGATCCCGCTATTGAATGGGAGGGAGATAATGTAGTGCCTAGAGGCCGATTTATTTCCTACCTTAAGGCCACGAAGATGATCAATAAGGGGTGTATCTATCATTTAGTTCGGGTTACGGACACCAATGTCGAGGCGCTTAGCCTTGAGTCTGTACTAGTTGTGAATGAATTTTCTAATGTCTTTCCAGATGAGCTCACTGGGATTGCACCAAATAGGGAGATTGATTTTGGGATCGATGTGATGTCAGGCACGCAGCCTATATCAATTCCACCCTACATAATGGCACCAGCAGAACTGAAAGAGCTAAAGGAACAATTAAAGGATTTGCTAGAAAAGGGTTTCATCCAGCCGAGCGTATCACCGTGGGGGGCACCGGTTCTATTTGTAAGGAAGAAGGATGGGTCTCTGCAGATGTGTATTAACTACCGGCAACTTAACAAAGTCACAATCAAAAATAAATACCCTCTACCAAGAATAGATAACTTGTTTGATCAACTGTAAGGTGCTACGTGTTTCTCAAAGATTGACTTGCGGTCCGGGTATCATCAATTGAAGATAAGGGAGCAGGATATTCCAAAGACGACTTTCAGAACTCGGTATGGGTAGTTTGAATTTATGGTGATGTCCTTTGGGCTAACAAATGCCCCGGCAGCTTTCATGGATCTTATGAATCGATTCTTCAAGCCTTTTCTAGACTCCTTTGTGATAGTATTCATTGACGATATTCTTGTGTATTCTCGAAGTCAGGAGGACCATGCTGACCACCTCAGGGCAGTTTTGTAGACTCTTCAGCAACTTCAATTGTATGTAAAATTTTCAAAATGTGAATTTTGGATTGAATTTGTCGCGTTCTTAGGTCATGTTGTTTCCGGGGAAGGAATTATGGTTGACCCTCAAAAGATTGCAGAAGTGAAGAATTGGCCTAGACCTACCACTCCAATGGAGATTCATAGTTTCTTGGGTTTGGCTGGGTACTACAGGAGATTTGTGGAGGGGTTTTCTACTCTTGCCTCTCCATTGACTAAATTGACCTAGAAAGCAGTTAAGTTCCAGTGGTCAGATGCTTGTGAGAAGAGCTTCCAAGAATTGAAATCAAGATTGACTACAGCACCGGTACTAACCCTATCGGAGGGTACAAAGGGATTTGTGGTGTATTGCGATGCTTCCAGGATCGGGCTCGGGTGCATGTTAATGCAGTACGGCAAGGTAATAGCCTACGCTTCTAGGCAACTCATGAATCATGAAAATAACTATCCAACTCATGACTTAGATCTTGCGGCAGTGGTGTTTGCGCTAAAGATTTGGCGACATTATCTGTATGGGGTCCATGTGGATATATTCACAGACCATAAGAGCCTTCAATATATTTTCAATTAGAAGGAGTTGACTCTGAGGCAAAGAAGATGTCTAGAGTTACTAAAGGACTATGACATTGATATTCTCTATCACCCGGGAAAAGCTAATGTTGTGGCAGACGCTCTTAGTCGAAAATCTATGGGAAGTTTGGCTCATTTGGAGGCATGTCAGAGGCTGTTAGCTAGGGAGGTTTACCAGTCAAGGCCAACTCTAATGAAGGAGGGGTAATTGTGTAGAATAGGGCTGAATCATCGCTTGTGGTGGAGGTGAAAGAAAAACAATTCAATGATCCATTATTAGCACAACTGAAAGAGGGGTTTCACAAACACAAGACCACAGCTTTTTCCCTTGCTATGGATGATGGTACACTATGATACCAAGACCGCCTATGTGTTCCTGATATTGACGATCTTCGGTGAAGGATCATGGCAGAAGCTCACACTTCCAGGTATTTCGTGCACCCAGGTTCTATGAAAATGTACCATGATCTCAAGGAAATTTATTGGTGGAACAACATGAAGAAGGATGTGGCTGACTTTGTGGCAAATCGTCCGAAATGTTAGCAAGTGAAGGCCGAACATCAAAGGCCCGGTAGATTGGCTCAAAGCATAGAAATTCCAATGTGGAAGTAGGAGATGATTAACATGGATTTTGTGGTAAGGTTGTCGCGCACTCCTCGCAAGTTTAACTCAATTTGGGTAATCGTGGATTGACTCACAAAATTAGTGCACTTCTTGCCAGTTAAAGCTACCGACACAGCGGAACAGTATGTCCAGTTGTATATGAAGGAAATAGTCAGGTTGCATGGTACTTCAGTCTCAATCATTTCCGATCGAGGGGCTCAGTTCACCACCAACTTTTGGAAGAAATTTCTGCAAGGTTTGGGCACGCAGATAAATCATAGCACATCTTTTCTACCTCAAACCGACGGGCAAGCAGAGCAGACCATTCAGACGCTTGAGGACATGTTGCGTGCTTGTACTCTTGATTTCAAGGGTAGTTGGGATGACCATTTGCCACTCATAGAATTTGCTTACAACAACAGCTTCCATGCTAGTATCCAGATGGAACCATTTGAGGTATTGTATGGTAGGAGATGTAGGTCTCCCATTGGGTGGTTCGAGGTTGGAGAAGTAGAATTGATAGGGCCAGACCTCGTGCATCAGGCCATGGAGAAAGTCAAGATTGTTAAGGAGAGGTTGAAAACTGCTCAGAGTCACCAAAAGTCTTACTCGGATGTTCGTCGCAGAGATTTAGAGTTCAAGGAAGATAATTGGGTATTTTTGAAGGTTTCCCCTATGAAGGGCATCATGCGGTTTGGGAAGAAGAGAAAATTGAGTCCGAGGTATGTTGGACCATACAAAATCATTCAGAGGATTGGTCAGGTGGCATACAAGCTCGATCTACCACCCGAGCTGTCATTGGTACATCCGGTATTCCATGTGTCTATGTTGAGAAAGGTAGTAGGAGATCTGTCCACTATTGTGCTGGTTGAAACTATTGAGGTTAATGAAAAACTGTCGTATGAAGAAGTTCCAGTTGTCGTTCTTGATAGGCAAGTTCAGAAATTGAGAAATAAGGAAATTGCATCTGTGAAAGTGTTATGGCGGAACCAGCAAGTTGAGGAAGCCAATTGGGAAGCCGAGGATGTAATGAAAAAGAAGTACCCACATTTGTTTGAATAGTCATGAAATAGCTTTTATGCACTTAGCTCCTATGAACTATTATCTTTTGACTTAATCTATGTAAAATTGTCCTGTGTTGGTTATATATATATGTTGCCTATACGGCCATGGTTAGTATTGTACGAGCTATGTTATGCCTATGGAATGTGTACTTGCTGTTTGGATGTGTTTCTGGGCTCTCTGATATGTAGATAAGGCCCAGATACAAAGGAAACTCTGGCAAAATTTTCGGCAATTCAGGGAGTTAGCCAAATTTGGAGACTAATAGTATGTTTAGGTTGAGAAAAAAATCAGAAGGTTGCATAAGAGATTGCTAATAAGCGAACCTTGATCCTCATTCGAGGACGAATGATCTTAAGTGGGGGAGGATGTGAGGCCCCGTGAAAATTTCCACTCTAAACCAGAAAGCTCGTAGTGGAAATTAGGAATATGTGTTAGAGATGTATAAAATTCTTCGTGTCAAGCTTGCTCGTCGCGGTTTGGACCCTTTAGAACTGGTCTATGCATTAAAAAGTCAAAGAATAATATTTTCTGGAAAAGTGCCCTTTTTGCGGTCCACTATACGGTCGCATAATAGGAATGTGGACCGCATAGTCGCCGCAGAGTGAAGTAGTGTGTTGGCCAAATCGATGTCAACTATGCAGCCAAATTATGGGATCGCATAATCAATATGCGGGCCACAAAGTCATCGCATAATTCGCTTGGGATTTTTTAAGGGGTTGTTCTGCAGTGCATTATGCGATCGCAGAACGGGTATGCGGACCACATTTCTGTCGCATACCTAGGCAATGTGTTCATGTCTTGGGGAGCATTTTTGCGGTCCATTATGCGGGCCGCATGTCCACTTTACGATCGCAAATGCGATCACAGATCCGAGTCGGGGCTCCAGTTTTCTAAATATTAAACCCGACCCCTTGTTGTTATATCCTGGCAATAGCTCATTTTGAGCCCATTTCCTGACACTTTTAGAGAGAGAGAGAGAGGGGTCTAAGAGAGGGGAAGTGCTTCCCATCAAAATTACTCCATGAATCCTTGGTAAATCATTGAAGATAATCAAGTGAGGGACCTAAACCCTCATCCCAAGAGGTAAGGCTTCATCACCTCAGCTCACATTTTTACACATAGCTACAAAGGGTCATTGGTGAGGTTATTCATGGGGATAAGGGGGTTTGCATTGCATGCATGCGTTCTTGAAGAGTATGAGGAATTATAAAAGAGGAGGCATGGTAATCTTTCATAAAAGAACCATAAGGCCTTAATGAACACTAAATTCTCGGTAAAATGCTCAAGAGAGCTTAGATTATGATCTTTTCTTGATTTTGAGTTAAATTGTGCTATATTGCTTAAATAGATTGAAGTGCGAACATTCCGGAATGTTATAGGATTAAGGAAAGCTCAGTTGAGGTATGTATGGATAAATTTCCGTCTTTTAAAAATTGAGTTTCATTGGCATTTGTGTGAATATGGTAAGATTAAAGATGAATTGTTGCATTGATTGTCATTTTACATGAATTGATGTTGTAACCGCATATGCGTGAAAAATGTGTCTCAACATGATCAACGTGCTGTCTTGATAACTTGAAGAGGGCAAGGATATGAATTATGTATCGAAATGCTTGGACTTTAAATTGAAATTGAAGTTGCGCATGTTGCGCCATCCATGTGAAGTCTCCTCTATGCCTACAATTTTAATTGCTCTTGTGTGCACTTATTATCCTAAATTACAAATCCAACATTGAATGTGGGAACGATGTAAATGTGCGGCCTAGTGCCAAGGATAATGTGATAAGTTGTGGCCCTAAGTGCCTGTGAAATGATATATGTGAAACGAAGTGATTAATACGAAGGGAACAATACCTTGGAAAGGCGGCCTAGCCGATCGGGCCGAGATTAGATTTCGCAAAAGATAGCAGTGGTATTATGAATGAATTCCGGAAAGGAAAATGAGATTATGATTGAAATATATGCCTCAAATGAGGTGACCCATCCGATCAGGTCGAGATCGGACTCCGCTCAAGATAGCGGTGGTATTGTGAACAATAATGAATAGTGTGAAATGCCCTAAACTAAAAGCTATGTAAAAATGATGTGGAAGTTGTATGATTTTTTAATTGATAAGGTGGTGATCATTTAAAGCTTGAGTTATACTTGTGATTTCTTATTCTTGTATGAAAGTTCTTTCTAACTAGATGGTGTTTAGTTATACATATTAGTACTATTTCATGGTACTAACGTCCCTTTTGCCGGGGGCGCTACATTTTTAAATGAATGTAGGTGGCTCCATTGCAGATAGTGCGGGTCGCGCGTAGCGGAGTACCTTCTTCTTGAAGTCTTGGTGAGCCCCTTTCTCCTTCAAGGGGTTATATTGCGCATTTTTTGTTGTACACTTCTACTTTTGAGGTATAGCCTGGGCCTTGTTGCCGGCATTATCATAATTTGTCTTTTCCTCCTTAGAGGCTCCGTAGATATACGTGTGGGTTATGTACGGGTGTTGGATGGGCCTGTGAACTATGATGTAATTCAAATTCTCGCTTTGGCTAAAGTGTATTTGCATGGAATCTTGGAAATTATCGACGGTTTAATGTTGTAATTTAAAATGATCTAACATTGTAGAATGCACCCTCTTTCCTCGTCTAAATAAATGAATGAAAGCATGGTTTCTTTATTCATATCGAGTTGGGTAGGAAGTGCTTGATAAGGCTTGCTCAGTTGGGGGCTGCTCGATTGAGCGCCGGTCGCGCCTCCTGAGGTTGGGGCGTGACATGAACTTCAGGATTTTCATACCTGTTGAGGTCTTACAGTTTGTCATGCCTGTTGAGGTCTTACATTTTGTCATGCTTGTTGATGTCTTACCGTTTTTGTTGTAATGTAGAATAGATCTGGTTATGCCGAGTCTGCCCGCTAGGGGTCTTACAGTTTTGGGTTTCCCAGTGCATGGTATTGGCGATGAATGACAGTCTCCAAGTCATCAAATTTGTTTAAGCTTGAAGACCGCTTTTCGTGAGCTCGGAGTTGCCTTGTAGGGGCTTTATAAGCCCGGAGTTTCTACCCTGGGGTCATGTCGGTGCTTAATTACTGACGCTAAGTCTCTAAGTATCTCGGGACGCGTTTGCCGGAGAGGCCCCTGTCGGGGGTATACTTCAGATTTCTTGTTTGGAGAATAAGATGTTGAAAAGATATCCTTTTATTGCTTGGTATAGATACATGCTATTTTGTTTTTGCGAGCTCGGCTGGATATGTTGTCCCCTATCGGAGCCTTGTTCATCTTTTTCCCGGGGCGGGGCTGACTGCGAAAGAAATTTTGTGGGTTCCTCGAATCCTTCTGGGGAAATATAGGGACATCGTCTCATTAAAAACCTTACTGGAAAAAACCCGTTTTGGGGTAAAAAAACCCGGTTGAAGGAAAAGAGTGTGACGTTTGCTTCGAGGACATTTGTGGGGTTCCACATCCGGCCGCCCTAGAAGTAATAACGCTTAAGCATCAATACATTCTAGTTACTCAGAAGCTGCTCGCCCTCCATTGTACCAAGCTTATAGGATCCTTTGCCAACTATCCCAAGAATACGTTACGATCCTTCCGAATTTTGGCCCTTCTTCCCTTCATTAGGGTTTCTGGTGTTGAGGGTAACCTTCCTTAGGACCAAGTCTCCGATTCTGAAATATAGGAGATTCATTCATCTGTTGTAGTATCATTCAATTTTCTATTTTTAGGTAGCCATCCGAACCAGCGAGGCTTCCCGTCTTTCGTCGAGCAGCTCGAGGGTCATTGCCATTCCTTCGTTGTTTGACCCCTCGCTAGTGTGTCGGAATCTGTCGCTTGGTTCTCCGGCCTCTACCGGTATTAGCGCTTCGACGCCATACACTAGAGATAAAGTTCTCTCCCTAGTTCTTGATTTTGGAGTTGTCCGATATGCCCACAGCACCTCGGACAGCGTTTCTCTCTATTTTCCCTTGGTTCTTTCCAACTTCTTCTTTAAGTTTTGAATGATGGTTTTATTTGTAGATTCGGCATGGCCGTTTGCACACGGGTGCTATGGCGTCGACATGATTCTCTTGATTTTGTTATCTTCAAGGAATTGTGTTACCTTGCTCCCGATGAATTGCCTCCCGTTTTAGCATGTTATTTCAGACGGGATTCCGAACCGACATACGATGTGTTCCCATATAAAATTGATGTCCTTCTTCTCTCTTATTTTTTCAAAGGCCTGCGTTTCCACCCACTTTGAGAAGTAGTCAGTCATAAATAAAATGAATCTAGCCTTACCTGGCGCCGTCGGCAAAGGGTCTACAATGTCCATCCCCCATTTCACGAATGGCCATGGTGATAAAACAGAATGCAGTTGTTCCTCGAGCTGGTGGATCATGGGAGCGAACCTATGACACTTGTTGCATTTTCAGACGAATTCCCTGCCATCTTTTTCCATGTTGTCCCAATAGTATCCCGCTCTGATCACTTATCGGACTAAGGAATCGGCCTCGGAGTAATTTCCGCAGGTGCCCTCGTGGATCTCCCGGATCACGTAATCCGTTTTGCCTGGCCCCAAGCATATTGCAAGGGGACCATCAAAAGTTCTCCTGTAAAGAGCCCCATATTCGTGGAGTGAGAATCGGGCCGCTTTGGTTCGCATGGCCCTCGATTCTTTTTGATCCGTAGGTAGCTTTCCATCCTTCAGATAAACGATGTATTTGTTTCTATAGTCCCATGTAAGGCTGGTGGAGTTAATTTCTGTGTGACCTTCCTCGACCACAGATTTGAACAGTTGAACGACTGTTCCTGGGAGCAGGTCTTCTTCTTTAGTGGATGATCCTACGTTTGAGAGGGCATCGACCTCGCAATTTTGCTCCCGAGGTACATGGACTAAGGTCCATTCTTTGAAACGACACAATGCGATTTGGATTTTGCCCAAATACCTTTGCTTCCTGTCTTCTCAGGCTTCGTAGCTTCCGTTTACTTGGCTTACCACGGGGAGCGAGTCAGATTTTGCCTCGATAGTCTCGGCTCCCAAACCTCTGGCCAACTCTAAACCTGCAATCATAGCCTCATACTCGACTTCATTGTTAGTAAGTTTTGTGGTTTTATGGATTGTCTGATTATGCCGCCAACGAGCGGCTTTAGGACTATACCGAGTCTGAATCCTCTTACATTTGTTGCACCATCTATGAACAAGGTCCATACCACGGAGTATGTGCCTGATTTTAATAAAAGCTCCTTCTCTACCTCGGGCATGAGGGTTGGCGAGAACGGCCACAAAATCTGCCAGGATTTGGGACTTGATGTCCGTCCGAGGTTGTTACTTGATGTCATACCCTCCGAGTTCGATGGCCCACTTGGCCAATCGACCCGATAACTTAGGTTTATGCAGTATACTCCGGAGGGGATATTGACAGAACACAGATACGATGGCACTGAAAGTAAGGCTTTAGTTTGTGCGAGGCGCTTATTACTGTGAGAGCCAATTTTTCTAGATGGGGGTACAGGGTTTCGGCATCCCCTAAGGTTTGGCTCACATAATAAACAAGAAATTGCGTACCTTGCTCTTTTCGTACCAGTATGCCACATACCGCTATTTCGGATACGACTAGGTATAGGTATAGCGTTTCATCCTTCTTGGGTGTGTGCAGCAAAGGCGGGCTAGATAGGTACCGTTTCAATTCTTCCAGGGCGTGTTGGCATTCTGGAGTCAATTCGAAGTTGTTCTTTCTTTTGAGCAGAGCGAAGAAATGGTGGATTTTGTCCAACGATCTCGATATGAATCTGCCCAGGTCTACGATCCGCCCTGTTAGCCGTTGAATGGCTTTCATGTTGTTTACCACCGTAATCTCTTTGATGGCCTTTATTTTGTTAGGATTGATTTCGATCTCCCTATTTAAGACCATGAAGCCCAGGAATTTGCCCGAACCTACTCCGAAGGCGCACTTCTCGGGATTGAGCTTCATGTTGTAGCTTTTGAGGATGTCGAAGGTTTCCTGCAAATGGGTCAGATGGTCCTCTGCACGCAGGGATTTGACTAGCATATCATCAATATACACCTCCATTGATTTTCCTACTTGGTGCTCAAACATTTTATTAACTAGTCGTTGGTATGTTGCTCCCGCATTTTTTAGCCCAAAGGGCATTACGTTATAACAATATGTATCGTATTTCATGATAAATGAGGTCTTTTCCCTATCCTCGGGGTTCATCTGGATTTTATTGTACCTTGATTAGGCATCGAGGAACGTGAGGGTCTCATGGCCGGCCGTAGCATCGATCAGGCGATTGATATTAGGCGACAAGAAGGAATCTTTTGGGCATGCTTTGTTCAATTCTTTATAGTCTACGCACATCCTTAGCTTATTCCCCTTTTTTGGCACTACCACTATGTTACTAGCCATCCAAGATACTTTACCTCCCTGATGGATCTGATCTTAAGGAGTTTCGCCACTTCCTCTTTGATGAAGGCATGTTTTACCTCGGACTGTGGTCTTCTTTTTTCACAGGTTTGAATTTAGGGTCAACGCTTAGTTTGTGGGAGGTTATTTACGGTGGGATACCTGTCATATCTAAGTAGGAAAGCAAAATAGTCGATATTATTGCTAAGGAATTGAATAAATCATGCCCTGAGTTCGGGGATTAGCCCCGTTCCCAGGTATACCTTGCGATTCGGGAGGTGTTTGATCAAAATGGTCTATTCCATCTCTTCGACTATTGACTTGGTCGTGTCGGATTCCTTGGGGGCGATGAAGGTTCGGGGTGCGAAGAAGTCTTCCTCGTCGTCTTCAAGGGTTCGCATGCTTCCCTCCTTGTTCGAGGCCGGGCATGTGGGGGTTGGCGTCTCGTGGTGGACCGCGAACATTTCCCTCGTTATCCGTTGTTCCCCATGTATGGTCGTGATGCCATCCCTGGTGGGAAACCTTATCACCTGGTGCAAGGTTGAGGGCACAACCCTTATATTGTGTATCCAAGGCTAGCCGAGTAGGGCGTTGTATCTCATGTCGCCGTTGATGATCTGAAACTCGGTGTTCTGGGTTGTGCCAGACATGTCGATCGGGAGAATGATTTCTCCCTTCATTTCTTCTCCAATCATGTTGAAACCATGGAGGACCCGAGGGGTGGGAACAACTTGACTGAGCAGCCCTAGCTGGTCTACTACTTCTGACCTGATTATGTTGATTGAGCTGCTGGATCCACGAGCACGCACTTTATTCGGGTGTTGTCTAAGAGAAACGAGATTACTAGTGTGTCGTGTGCAGTTCCATCATGGCTTCGACGTCCTCTTTGCTGAATATGAGGGTTTCGCGGGGTAAGCATTCTCGGGCTGCCCCTCCTTTGTAGCGGACGTTCTCGCTCGCTTGGACATGGGTCCTCGGGGAACGCTGGCTCCCCCAATAATCATGTGGACACCAGGCTCTAGGTCAATCGTGCCCTTTTCTCTATCACTTTTGAGGTTTCGACTTCTCATTTCACTAGTCGAGCTAGGCGCTTTGTCCTGAAAGAAGAGATCTTTGGACAAGAAAAAGTGTAAAAATAACATGCATTTGTGCAATGAAACTAGCAAGAAAATAATCACTATTATTTTTAGCCCCACGGTGGGCGCCAAACTGTTTACTGTGAAAATGGTAACAACAATTGAATTTGTAAATGGGATTCTAAAAATACGTGATCCATTCCGGGAGATCCCTGCGTTCATCGGGGCTTTAGTTGATATTATCCTTGGCAGGATACCAGCCGAACTTGAGGGGCGTGAAGGGCTCGAGATCTCGGGCTTCCGGGATCACCCTTCTAGGTATTCAGTCGAGGAGAAATTGGCCTCCTAGATTTCACTGCGAACACACCTTATCATACGTTACTCCGTTGGTTGCTAGTAAGCTTGTCATAAAACTTGAATTGGTTATACATTTTGAGGTCTCTACACATGTTGGGGACTCAGTGATAGCTAAGCGAGTATATAGGTGTTGCATAGTAGTAGTTCATAGTCGATCTACCGTAGCGGACCTAATCGAGTTGGATATGGTAGAATTTGATGTTATAATGGGTATGGATTGATTGGCTTCTTGTCATGCCAATGTTGATTGTAGATCAAAGATAGTCCAATTTCAATTTCCAGGGGAGCCTGTTTTAGAGCGGAAAGGTAATATGGCATGACCGAGAGGTAGATTTATTTCCTATCTCAAGGCAAGGAAGATGATCAATAAGGGCTGTATTTATCACTTAGTTCGGGTTCAAGGAAATTGTGTTTGCCATTGACCTACTACCAGATACTCACCGAATATCTATTCCTCCCTATAGGATGGCCCCCGCGGAGCTGAAAGAGTTAAAGGAACAGCTAAGGGACTTGCTTGAAAAAGGCTTTATCAGACCTAGTACATCCTCGTGCGAAGCACCTGTGTTATTTGTGAGGAAGAAAGATGGTTACTTATGGATGTGTATTGATTATAGACAGTTCAATAAGGTGACGATCAACAATAAGTACCCGCTCCCGAGGATTGATGATTTATTTGATTAGTTGAAGGTGCCAAGTGTTTTTCAAAGGTAGAATTGAGGTCCGGGTACCATCAGGTAACGGTTAAGGATGAAGATATTCCAAAGACAATATTCAGGACCAGATACGGGCACTTTGAGTTTCGTGTTACATCTTTCGGTCTGACCAATGCCCCAACAGTGTTCATGGATTTGATGAACCGTGTATTCAGGCCCTTTTTAGATCTATTCGTAATTGTATTTATCGATGATATATTAGTGTATTATCGTTCAGAGGGTGAGCATGTGGATCATCTATGTACTGTGCTCAGAGTTCAACAAAAAGGGAAGTTGTATGCAAAATTCTCTAAGTGTGAATTCTGGTTAAACTCTGTAGATTTCCTTGGGCATATCATTTCGGGTGAAGGCATCTAGGTGGATACACAAAATATTGAGGCATTAAAGACATGTCCTATACCCACAACACTGACGGAGGTTCGTAGCTTTCTTGGTTTGGCAGGTTATTACAAGAGATTTGTAGAGGGATTTTCTTCCCTTTCAGCACCTTTGACAAAGTTGACTCCGAAGGGAGCAAAGTTTCATTGGATTGATGCTTGCTAACGGAGTTTCCAGGAATTACAGGACAGATTAACGTCGATACCAGTTCTAACACTTCTAGAAGGGACCGATGGTTACGTTATCTATTATGACACTTCAGGCGTTGGGTTGGGTTGTGTGCTACTGCAGCAAAGTAAGGTCGTGGCTTATGCTTCTAGACAACTAAGAAAGCACGAGAAGAACTACCCGACCCACGACTTAGAGTTAGCCGCGGTGATTCATGCACTAAAGATGTGGAGGCACTACTTGTATGGCATTCATGTTAACATCTATACAGATCACAAGAGCCTCCAATACATTTTCAAGCAAAAGGAATTGAATCTACATCAAATGAGATGGTTGGAGCTACTTAAAGACTATGACGTTGATATTTTATACCATTCGGGGAAGGTGAACGTAGTAGCCGACGCCCTCAGCCGTAGGTATATGGGTAGCCTGTCATATTTACCTCCAGGAATGACGGTAATAGCCCATGAGGTTCATCATCTAGCTAGTCTTGGATTTCGATTACTGGACTCAGGTGATATTGGAATTATTATTTAGGATACGACAACATCCTCTTTAGTAACTGAAGTAATGGAATACCACTACGAGGATCATGTGTTAGTTCATTATAGGGATACCGCTCTTCAGAAGGAGAAGACACTGTTTGAAATTACAGAAGATGGAGACCTCAAATATCAAGAGTGCTTATGTGTGCCTAATGTTGCAGGACTGCGTCGGCAAGTTATAGGAGAAACTCACTATTCTCGTTATTGTATCCATCCAGGAGCAACAAAGATGTATCATGATATCAGGAAAGTGTATTGGTGGGACGGAATGAAAAGGGATATAGTAGAATTTGTTGCTCAGTTTCCTAATTGTCAGCAGGTTAAGATTGAGCATCAAAAACCCGGTGGGTTATTTCAAGCTATAGAGATTCTACTTGGAAATGGGAAGTAATCAATATGGACTTCATCGTAGGCTTACCTCGTACCCAGCGTAAGTTCGATTCGATATGGGTGATTGTTGATAGGCTTATAAAGTCAGCCCATTTTTTGCCCGTTAGGACTATATATTCCTCAAAGCATTATGCAAGGCTTTATATTAAGGAAATACTACGACTGCATGGTGTCCCTGTATCAATTATATCGGATAGAGGAGCTCAAATTACATCTAACTTATGGAGGTCCTTCCAAAAAGGATTGGGGACTAAAGTAAGTCTTAGTATAACATTTCATCCCCAGACAGATGGACATGCTGAGCGTACTATTCAAACACTGGAGTATATGTTACGAGCTTGTGTAATAGACTTCAAAGGTAGCTGGGATGATCATCTGCTGCTTATTGAGTTCGCGTATAATAATAGCTACCATTACCGCATTCAGATGGCTCCATACAAAGCTCTTTACGGATGGAAGTATAGGTCGCCTATAGGGTGATTCGATGTTGGAGAATATGAATTACATGGGCCAGACCTGGTTCAGTAGGCCATAGAAAAAGAAAAATTGATCCAGGATCGACTGTTAACAACAAAGAGTTGTCAAAACTCATATTCTGACGTGCGACGATGAGATTGGAGTTCGGGGTTGATGACTGGGTATTCTTAAAGTTGCCACCTATTAAGGGTGTAATGAGATTTGGCAAGAAAGGCAAACTTAGCCCACGGTATATTGGGCCTTATAGAATCAATCGGATAGTGGGCCAAGTAGCTTATGAGTTAGAATTGCCCTCAGAATTGGAGTTTGTCCATCCAGTTTTTCACGTATCTATGTTACAGAAGTACATTGGCAATCCTACCCGAGTGATGATGTACAGATTACAGAGGACTTGTCATACAAGGAAATTCCAGTTGCCATCCTAGACCGACAAATCCGCAAGCTACGAAATAAGGAGGTAGCCTCCGTGAAAGTACTTTAGAGGAACAACAAATTGGAAGAAATGACTTGGGAGGCCAAGGAAGACATGAAGTCTGGATATCCCTACTTATTTCCTCCTCCATAGAAGGTTCCGACTAATACATCATAACCATAAGGTACGTGTACAAATTCTTTTATTGGTTATTGTCGTTGGTCGTCTGAGGCCATTGTCGTTATTGATAATTGCGGTCCTCTATGGCGTTGGATTATTAAGATTCTATAGGGAGAGTTGGTAATAGTGTTGCTACAAAGGCGACCCTGCCAAAGTTATATAGATCACGGGGATTTGAACATTCGAGGACGAATGTTTCTAAGGGGGGAAGGATGTTACATCTCGCGTTTTCATACGTTAAAAGTTTTGTCTTCAGTTAATTGATGTAGACTCGGGGATGAGATCATCTTGACGTTAACGCATTTACGCTATTTATAACAAGCAATAAAGAAGTGTCATGAAGGATAAAGGGGTACACGAATAAAAGAAAACGCGTTTCGTTGAAAGTGGCCAGTTTGAGATAGAATACGGGTCGAGCAATAATACCCGATGATTATGAACTAGTACCATGGAAGGTACCATATGACCACGGTAGTACAATGTATAAAGTATATTAAAAATAAGTAGAATTTTAAGTAATTTATGATAATTTTTAAATTATGCGGGTAATTGTTTAATTACCGGTTAACGGGACATTACCCAGTTAACCAATAAGTGGATAGAAATTAATAAATTATATAACACATGGAAAGAAACCACAAATCAAGGAATGACTAAGTAGTCATTTATACCTAAGTGGCTGCCTAAGGATAAATGAGAATTTAATGTGACCAAAATAAGACATATGATAAGTCTTGATACATTTTCATTTTGGACAAAAAATAGAACCCAAAAAACTTAAAAAATCCCAAAACAGGATACTTCAACGATCAAAAAACCTTCCTCGTTCAAAGGCTTCAAAAGGTTCTGTCTTTAGTCCAAAAGAAACATTACAAATAGAAGCAAAATAACTCACTTTGATCTTCTTAAAAACGCTAGAAACAGAAGCAAATTTTCCAACGAGAATTTGTTGGTATAGTAGCAACGTGGAATTTTGCGGTTCTAGAAGAGTACGGTGCAATCTTCGCCAAGAATATTATACGGAGTTTTCCTACTCTAGGTATGTTAAGGCCATCCCTTCTTTCTTTTGGCATGTTCCAAATTATACTGAAGAAACTAGCAAACGCATAGTTTCCATAAATTAATCTATTCATAGAGATACTAGGGTGTCTATATTCTTCTTATTATTATCTTCTGTTCATGGGTTTCAGAATAATAGGCAGTTGAAAAAAGTTTATCCGGAAGGAATATTGAGATTTTTACGTATTTTTCATGTATTTCACCCATTTACACATGTGCATTGACTCATAACCAGATGGTGTTATATACGCGTATATATATATATATATATGGGATATGTGAAAAGGTTACGGCATTATATACGCACCACCACCTGATCAGCTGGTATATGTTGATGATGTTGCCCATAGTGGCCGAGACGATATGATGGGGTGCCCTTAGTGGCTTGATGATATAATGTACCCCCATACCTATTCATGGCATGACATTTATACGCATGTTCATGACATTATAAATGTTTTAGAATTTACAAAGTTATTCAGATTTAAAGATGTGTTTCTATATTCCATGTTTCATCTATGTCTTTTTCGTACTAATTTTCATGCCTTACATACTCAGTACATTTTGACATTTATACGCATGTGCTACTTTTGATTTTGGTACAATATGTTTATATATATATATATATGGGTATGATGTGGCTCAGTCTCGTCTTTGTACAACTATGTTTCTATTAGAGGTCTGTAGACAGTATATCTAGTTGGGTTGTATGTGGCCTTGTCGGCTTTCAGTTTTGGATGTATAGTTGTCTATAGCAGCCTTGCCAGCTCGCCCACTATATTCTGCATGTATACGTACATATGCCTTGTTGGCAATTCTCCTTCATGTATGTTATTTTCATAATTCAGCAAATGTTATTCAGGTTCATATCTTAGACGCATGCTTAGGGGTGTTTGACAGGTAGAACTCAGGCATCCGTCGCGACCTATCGGTTTGGGTCGTGATAGCCATTCTTTGGTACGAGGGATGGGAAAGGTCCAGGGGACATAATGCACCTCCAGCTATTTAGGAGAATTTTTTAGACGCCTTTCTTGACCAGTACTTATCGTGGGAGATCCGACAGGCCCGAGTCGATTAGTTTTTAGCCCTCAAGCAGGGCAATATGAGTGTTCGAGTGTATAGTCTCCATTTTGACTTATTGGCCAGATATACACCATCCATAGTTGCTACTATGCGGGACAGGATCCACAGGTTTATAACAGGGTTGGCCCTAGAGTTGACTGAGACATGTGCCACCGCTGCATTGAAAGATAGTATGGATATCTCTAGGATTCAGGAATTTGCCCAGAATATAGAAAGGGGTAGGCGTCAGTAGCAGGGTACGGAAAGGACTGAGTCAGGGCAGTGGAAGAGGATGAGATTTGCCATGTCACAGGAGCAGTCTCAGGGCAGCTATAGGCCAAAGTACTTCGAACGACCACCAAGACCTCTGCCAACTCAGCTACAGGGTTACAGGTATGACCGTTATACTCAGTCAGGACTAGGTGAAAGCTCTCAAGCGTCAGGTTTGCAGCGACAGTGAGGTTTGAGGTAGACATGGCCATTTCTACCGCAGTGTGACTTCTGCAGTAGAGGACACTTGGGCCAATGCCGAGCTGGTTCTGATGCTTGTTATACATGTGGAAGTCTGGGTCATATGATATGAGATTACCTAAATAGATATTCTGGGGGTATGCGCAACCAACGAATTCAGCAACAGGATTAGCTATATCCATGCATCCTTCAGGGTGCCAGTCTCAGTCTTTGGCTGGTAGAGGTCGAGGCAGAGGTAGATGTTCAGTTCAGGTAGTAACCAGAATCGTAGCTATGCTCTAGCGGGTTGACAGGACCAAGAGTCCTCACCAGACATTGTGACAGGTATGTTAACCATTTATTCTCACGATGTTTATGCCTTAATAGACCGAGGATCTACTTTATCATGTATTACCCCATTTGTCACGAGGAAATTTGGTTTAGTTCCTGAAATACTAAGTGATCCTTTTGCAGTATCTACACCGGTCAGAGAATCGATTATCGCTATACGGGTTTACCGAGGTTGTACTGTGACCGTTTATGGTCGTCAGACCTCAGCCGACCTAGTTGAGCTAGAGATGTTGGATTTTGATGCTATCATGGGCATGGACTGGTTGGCATCTTGTTATGCCACAGTTGATTATTGAGCAAAGATAGCCAGATTTCCTTTTTCGGGTGGGCCAGTCCTTGAATGTGTAGGTAATACAGTGACACCTATAGGTAGGTTTATTTCCTATATGAAGGCAAAGAAAATGATCGCAAAAGGGTGCATTTATCACATTGTACGAGTTAAAGATGCAGATGCTGAGATACCTACACTTTAGTCTATTCCAGTAGTAAGGGAGTACGCAGATGTATTTCCAAATGAACTTCCAGGTATTCCTCCAGAGCGAGATATTGATTTTTGCATCGATTTGCTTCCAGTAACGCAACCAATATCAATTCCTCCGTATAGAATGGCACCTGCCAAATTGAAAGAGTTGAAGGAGCAGTTAAAATATTTGCTAGAGAAAGGTTTCATCAGGCCCAGTACTTCACCTTGGGGTGCACTGGTACTGTTTGTGCGGAAGAAAAATAGCTCGCTGAGGATGGGTATCGATTATAGGTAACTATTAAGAATAAGTATCCACTTCCAAGGATAAACGACTTGTGTGATCAGTTGTAGGGAGCTAGATGCTTCTAAAAGAAGGGTTGAGGTCGAGGTACCACCAGGTTAAAGTTTGGGAGAGAGATATCCCTAAGACAGCTTTCAGGACCTGATATGGCAACTTCGAGTTCCTTGTTATGTCCTTCGGGTTGACGAATGCACATGCCGTATTTATGGACGCGATGAATAGCATATTCCGTCCATATTTAGATATGTTCATAATAGTATTTAAGATGATATTCTAGTTTATTCATGTTCAGAGGATGAGCATGCGAACCACCTACGAGCATGCTCCAAACCCTTCGTGAGAGTAAATTATTTGCTAAGTTTTCTTAATGTGAGTTCTGGTTGAGGTCTGATAGCATTCTTGGGACACATTGTATCCGATAGAGGTATAAAGGTATACTCTCAGTAGAATGAGGCTGTGAAATCTCGGCCTAGACCTACCCTTTCGACAAAGATTCGTAACTTTCTAGGCTTAGAAAGATACTATCGAAGGTTTGTAAAGGGTTTTTCTTCTCTTTTAGCACCATTAAGGAAGCTGACGCAGAAAGCGACTATGTTTCAGTGGACATAGGGTTGTGAGCAGAGTTTCCAAGAGCTTAAGAATAGGTTGACATCAGCGCCAGTTCTAGCACTTTTGGAGGGTCCAGATGGTTATGCCATGTATTGTGATGCCTTAGGTGTCAGGTTAGGATGTGTCCTGATGCAATACGAGAAAGTAATTGCTTATGCTTCAAGGCAGTTAAAGAAGCATGAGCAGAATTATCCGACCACGGCCTCGAATTAGCCGTGGTTGTCCATGCACTTAAGATATGGCAGCATTATTTATATGGTTTTCATGTTGATGTATGCACAGATCATAAAAGCCTACAATATATCTTCAAGCAAAAAGAGTTGAACTTGCGACAGAGGCGATGGCTTGAGTTATTAAAAGATTACGATGTTAACATTCTCCACCATCTAGGGAAAGCTAATGTTGTAGCAGATGCCTTAAGTCACCGATCTATGGGTAGCTTAGCACATGTAGAGGCCGAATAAAGACAATTAACCAGAGACATTCATCAATTAACTTGTTTGGGGGTTCAGTTAGCAGAATCTGGCAATGGAGGAGTTGTACTCCAAAATACTACAAAATCATCTCTCATAGCTGAAGTAAAGGAGAGGCAGTATGAGGACCCAGAGTTGGTCGAGTTAAGAGAACAAGTTCTGCAGTAGAAGAAGCCATTGTTATAACTCAAGGGAGATGGGATTCTCAGATACAAATGTCGTTTGTGTGTTCCAGATGTAGCAGGGCTATGAGATAGGATTATGTCAGAGGCACATTATTCGTGGTACTCCATTCACCCTGGGTCGACAAAGATGTATGACATTAAGGATGTGTATTGGTTGAACGATATGAAGAAGAACATTGCTAAGTTTGTCGCTTAGTGTCCTAGTTGCCAGCAGGTGAAGATAGAGCACCAGAAGCCTCGAGGGTTAATGCAGACTATAGAAATCCCAACATGGAAATGGGAGGCGATAAACATGGACTTTATCATGGGTTTACCTCGTTCTCATCATAAATTCGATTCTATATGGGTGATAGTCGATAGGCTCACAAAATCAGCTTATTTCCTACTAGGTAGATCTATATAAAGAGTAGAAGATTATGCAAAATTATATATTAAAGAGATAGTGCGACTACACGGAGTGCCAATATCTATTATATCTGATCGTGGGGCCTAGTTTATAGCACATTTTTGGAGGTCATTTCAGAAAGGTCTAGGAACTCAGGTGAATCTCAACACAAATTTTCATCCACAAACTGATGGACAAGTCGAGCGCACAATTCAGACACTCGAGGATATGTTACGAGCATGTGTGCTGGATTTTAAAAGAAGTGGGGATGAACATCTACCTCTTATCGGGTTTGCATATAATAACAGTTACCGCTCCAGTATCTAGATGGCTCCATACGAGGCTTTGTATGGGCATATGTGCAGATCTCTTATAGCGTGGTGTGATGTTGGAGAACCTGGGTTACATGGGCCAGACCTGGTTCAGCAGGCCATAGAAAAAGTAAAGCTTATCCGGGAGCAACTGTCGATAGCTCAGAGCCGTCAAAAGTCATATTCTGACGTGCAGTGATGAGATTTAGAGTTCGGGGTTAATGAATGGGTATTCTTAAAGGTGTCACCTATGAAAGGTGCGATGAGGTTTGGCAAGAAAGGCAAAGTTAACCCACGGTATATTGGGCCATATAGGATCATTCGGAGAGTGGGCCAAGTAGCTTATGAGTTAGAATTGCCCTCAGAATTGGAGTCTTTCCATCAGGTTTTCCATGTCTCTATGTTACCAAAGTGCATTGGAGATCCTACCCGAGTGGTGCCTTCGGATGATGTACAGATTATAGAGGACTTGTCATACGAGGAAATTTCGGTTGCCATCCTAGACCGACAAATCTGCAAGTTACGGAATAAGGAGGTAGCCTCGGTGAAGGTTTTATGGAAAAGCAAGAATGTGGAAGAGATGGCGTGGGAAGCGGGGGAAGAAATAAAGACTAAATACCCCCACCTATTTCAAACAGGAGATATGGCTCGAGGTGGGATACCTCACCACAGCCCTATTCAGGCAGGTAGGTTCTTCAGTAAGCTTTTATTTTTAACTTTCCGAATTCATAATAAGCAACTATGTGACACCAAGTGTGGCATATATAGCATGTATTTTTGCTGCGCGCAGGGTGGTTGTAGTCTAGTGTATGGAGGAGACTCTAGCCAAAAACAAATTCCCAGGTATCTCATAGTAAACATCCGAGGACGAATATTTCTAGGGGAGGCGAGGATGTTACATCTGACATTTTCGTACGTTAAAGTGCCTTCTTCAGTAAATTGACATAAACTTGGGGATGAAATTATCTTGGTGTTAGCATATTTATGCTATTTATACCAAGCAATAAGTAAGTGCCATGAATGAAAGGGTACACAAATTAAAGAAAATGAGTTTCGTTGAAGGTTGTCGAATTTGGATAAATTATGGTCCGAGCTATAATACCCAATACTTATGGACTAGTACCATGGAAGGTACCATATGACCACGGTAGTATGATGTATCAAGTATATTAAAAATAAGTATAATTTTAAGTAATTTGAGATAATTTTTAATTATGCATGTAATTGGTTAATTATCGGGTAATAGGACATTACCTAATTATCTAATAAGTGGATAAAGATTAAAATTAACCCTCCCATCCCATGTGGCAGCAAGCCATTCCATAAAGAGATGACTATTAGTCATTCTTGATGGGTGGCAAAGTGATGTGTTATCAAAACACCTCATTTCCAAAGATTTTTCAAAACAAAACCACTCTATAATCAGATCTTAAACCTCACTTCCTAATATTTTCAATGGCAATACCTTAAAACCAGAAGTAAACATTAGTAATTCTCTTGCTACCAATTTTAGCGAGAATTTTTTTTAGTCTTAGCAACAGAGAAATTTTGCGGCTCTAAAGTACGGTGCAACCTTTTCCAAGAATATTATACGAATTTTTCCCTACTCTAGGTATGTTAAGGCTAAGCTCTTACTTTATTTTGCATGATCTCTTAATTACACAAATTTGACAACGTGACACAAAGAAAAAAACTCATATCCTGGAATTTACGTATATTTTGCTAGTCTCGCAAGTTACATATGTTTTTCTAGTTTTGTAAGTTAATGCCATGTATTTTTGGAGATCACCCTCTACAAGCATGAACCTCTATTGGAACAAAAGCATGAAGGCATCTTTCTGATTGATGTCATTTTGTTGTTCTTAAACACTAGAATAACACTTACCTTATTGTCCCTAATTTTGTTACGCCTACTGATTTTTTTTATCATTGTTATGGTACTAGTCATCCTTATTTTAACCAAACAACTGGTATTTTATAAATTGAGTATTTCCTTCTTCTAGTAAAGAGATCAGAGAGTTTATATATACAGTATTAAAGTATTTTTATTAACATCGAGCAATAATCGATGGGCAGGCCCCTATTGAGCATCCTATGTTAAAATGGTAAGTTATATGCCAATCCTACTGTGGCCGAGTGCCTATGAGTGAGCCTAGTTGGTCGGGATACAGAGCCTAATATGGCCGAGTGCCTATGAGCGAGCCTACTACTGCAGAGCAGTTATATATATTTATCGAGCCTTATAAGGCCGGACATCTATTTTACTTATTATATTGAGAGAATACAGTCAGTATCAGCCGGTGAGCATATCTTCAGATTATCTTTGACCATCAACTGTTTTCAGTTATTATATTATCAGTTTAGTTTCAGCTTTCAGTATATTGCCTTACATACTCGGTACATTATTTCGTACTGACGTCCTTTTTTAGGGGCGCTGCATTTCACGCGTGCAGGTTTAGATAGACAGACGAACAGATAGACCTTCTTAGTAGGTGTTTGCCCGAGTTCAGCTTTATCAGTAAGCTCCCCATCATTCAGAGTTGTCGTGTCTAGAAGTTTTGTGTACATCTTGTGTATATATGTAGATAGGATATGGGTAGGTCGGGGCCCTATTCCGTTAACAGTACGTCCATCAGTAGAGGCTTGTAGAAATATCTTGTCGGTTGATGCAGTATGTTGGGCTTGTAGGCCCTGTACATATATTTTTTTGGCTTGTCAGTTGTAGTATTATGACGGCCTTGTCGGCCCAGCTTTCTGTTAACATGTAGTCGGTGTTAGTCTGTATTCAGATTTATATTTTGCATCACACAACCCATGGCTAAAGTATGACATTACATGCATAGAGTCTGTTAGTCGCAAGTGGTACGCAAGGATAAGTGAGGCACTGGGTGTCGGTCTCGCCCCCAGGATCGGGGCATGACGCATCACGACATTTAATGCATTTTGGGTCGTGATAACATGGTATGAGAGAACTAGGTTCACGTAGGTCTCACGAGTCATGAGCAAGTCTAGTAGAGTCTTGTGGATCCGTATAGAGACATCTGTACTTATCTTCGAGAGGCTACAGGGCTATTAGGAGCACTTCCCTTCTTCATTCCTCATCGTGCGATTTGATTCCTTTGAGGCATGTGCCTTTATTTAATTCTTATTCAATCTTATGCGATGTGAAGCGCTTGTTATCAATTGGGAATTGAGGAATTTTAGTGTTACTGCAGATGTGGTGTAGGATGTTTCTCCCTACATAATTTCTTGGGCTATTATCATCGCCTTGCGGAAGGTTGTTCTATCATTTCAGCTCATATCAATAATTCCTATGGTTTTAAAGTTGAGCACTGGTTGTTATGATGATTCATGAGTCATTATCGCACAATATTGATGTAATGGTAAGATGCTTGTCTATGTGTCGGGGCTGAATGACTTGAAAAGGAGGATTTTCTTAGTACATGATTCAGAGGTTCAATATTTTATTTCCAACGGAGGAAAGGCAATCAGACTATGAATGTTTAGGGTTGGGTTGACAAAGTAACGAGACTTGGTATTTTCGAGCACGGTGAAATTTTGATCTATGATGCGGCATCCTTTTCCTTGTTGAATGTGTTAAGTTCGTCGGTGTTATTGGTTTTTTCAATTTTCCTTTGGAGCAGAGTATTCTGAAATAGTGTCGGAGAAGCAACTATTAGAGATTGTGGTGTGCAGTAGTTTAGGGTCGAATCGGTGTTCATAGTGTTGATGGCTCAAGAAGGATGATGTTCGGAGGGGTTTAAAGTTGGTAGCGATCTATTGGTTCAAGTGCTATAGAGAAGGATTTTGATTTAAGGCAACAACTGGATAGCGAAGGATGAGAAAGGACATGCAGGAGGTATCTTGCGATGGTTAAATTTCAAGTAGGCCAAGTGTGAGAAATAGAAGTCGAGCAATTTCTTAAAGAAGAGGGCCTAACCAAATTGGGAGAGTGGTATAGTAACATATGGGTGTTGTTGTAGGATAGCTACACGCCTTGAGAAAAGTTTGGAGTTATTTGGAATTCATGGTGGACAGTGACTAGGTTTACGGGTTTAATTTGGAAATATTGTCTAGTATACTGGGGAAGATTGTATACGACAGAAAAGAGTTTGCTTGATATGAAGAGGAATGCAACATGACTTCGGGTTGGAATGTATTGTCGCACTTTTAGTGATGTCAATGGGTAGTGAACAAACTTGTAAAACTGGTGAATGAGCACGGGCTCAGGATGGTTTACTGTTTTATTAGTAATGGTACCTAGTGCAGTGTCGTCGGATAATATCGGCATGGAATTTCCACAGGTGGGTTATCTCCTGTGAGCAGGTTAGTTGTTGCGTGGTGTTGCCGAAGCTTCTACGAAGAATTCTATTGGCTATCCAGTAAGGGATCGAATATGTGAATGTGGCTAGTTATTCAGAGTGTTTATAAAATTTTTGACAGAAAGACTCCGAGAAATTTGGAGGGTTCATTGTGCAAGATCATGTCAATGAAAAAGAAGGAATCTTGGTGGGTTCCAATGTTATATAATTGTGGCTCCAAGCTAAGTGGGAGATCCCCACCGTCTATGATTGAATTACATGGTTGTCTACTTGTGAGGTTTCTAGTTATCGCCATATTGGTGGGTTATTACAACTAAGGAAAGAAAACATTAGTGGTAATTTGAGCAAAAGAATTGGGAAATGTGTGCTATATTTGGCATATCGATTAATGTTCAGTCTTGGGGAAGACTCAAAGTTTATGCTTCTTGTAAATGTGATGTACAAGGAAAGTAATTTAGTCGGGTGCTCCCTTGATAGGTTGTTTATGTGCTAGAAGAGCCTTGGAGTTAATTATATTCGGGACTAAGTCACAGCAGGTGACTCTTAACAATGGTCCTAGTGGATTCTAAATTTTTGTACGGTGCCTAAGGATTTTGAGTCTGTGGTGTGGTTAAGTATCGAGCTGTTGTAGTGGATTATTAAAGAGACTTGGAATCTTCTATGTTATCAGTAGGTATGCGGTGCAGTATTGGAGCAAGGGGGAAGTATCTTCGGATTCGCAGAAGGTCTTACAGAACGGGTGTACCAGTTGGCGATGCTATGGTACGCTTAAAGAGAACTTGAGATGGTTCATGCGTATTGAGACGACGTGGTCTCACGAAATAAGGTCACCTAGGATGAGTGCGGATTGGGTCCGTTATATGTTGAATGGAGCTATTATTATTCCTAAGTCAAGTCTAGAGTAAATTAGAAGAAGTTGGATCGATTAGCAATGGCTGGATTGGCATGATGGTGGCAATGATCAGTTCCTTCAGCGTGTTAAGTTATACATGTGATTTGTTGAGGTACCTGCGAGGCTTGATGGCCGCCATAATGGATTTTATTTGGGCACATTCGAGTATTATGGCCCATTATGTGTAGATGGATCCCGAAAGAGTTATGGTGGTTTAGACCACTACTTGAGGATTGTATTTTTCTGTGGTTATGGAAATTCAATCATGTGTTGCAATGGTTCTCTTAAAATGAGTTAAGTGAAAGGTTTCTATATGATGAAGTATGTATCCTATTAATGGTTTAGGAGTTATGATGAAATTCTTATACTCTCACGTATTGGTATGTTATGTGAAGTGATCGGCATGGGAATTTGAAGTTGAGGATCAAGGTTATAGTTTGGTGTCGACAAGAGCGTCACGAGCTCGGATGAGCAGGGAAGAATTCAGATGTTTAGAGTAAGATGGTATTGTTTTAGCATCACATGAGATTGGCGTCCTGTGTAACAGGCTTGGTGTACAGATTTGTAGATTCCCAATTCGCTTTACAACATTAGTATGACTAGTGGTATGGATGTGTAGGCTTGTTACCTAGTGCGGAAGGTTTTGGGAGCGTATCCTATGGGAGAATTGTATAAGTGTGACATGTAGTCACTTGATTGATTAAAGATTTAAACCAATTATGGAGATTCGGGTACTATCGTTAATGTACTTCAGAAGATCGCCTCGGAGGCTCGAGACCATGGACCAGGTACCTCCCTCAAGATCTATCGACACCCGGCCTGGGGATAATGTTGGCCGAGTCCCCCACGGGCATGGAAGGCATCCTTGGCATTTTGTAAACCCTGTTGCTCCAACCATTCTACACAAGATCAATAACAACTCTCTCTCTTTTCTCCCTAACTTGCTCGCTCGAGCCCAGGCATCGACCTCGAGGCCTATTATCGGTTAGTCCCTTCCCGGTTACCCCCGATAGCTCGAGCCCTAGCCCAGGCATCGACCTTGAGGCCTCTTATTGGTTATTCCGAGGCCCGGAAAGCAAGCCCTATGGTTTGATTATAGCTCTATTCTAGCTCTATTCTAGCTCGTGTTTTATCTTTTATCTTCACATATCTAGCATCAATTGCTTAAACAACTAGCATAAAAACAAATCACGTATTTTTAAAGTCCCATCAACAAATTTAATTATTATTACCATTTTCACGGTAAATAGTTTGGCGCCCACCGTGGGGCTAAAAATAATAGTGATTATTTTCTTGCTGATTTCATTGCACAACGCAAGTTTCTTTTCACACTTTTTCTTGTCCAAGATCTTTGATTTCAGGTTAAAATGTCTGGCTCAGTAAACAAAGTTGAGAACGACAACCTTGAAAACCACGGAGAAAATTGTGTGGCCATTCCAGTTATTGGCGCGCCATGACATAACCCCGATAACACACCTGGACCGATTCCAGTGGACGCGGATTCGCAAGATGAACAGCAGGTTGACAAAACCTCACACACCGATAGGAGCGTACAACATGGAGACAAACAGGAATCGCAAAAGACCCCTGCCCGGGAAGAACAGGAAGTTAGTCTTCATGTTATTTTCGAAATGTTGCAGGCAAAATAGCTGGCTATCGCTCAGCTACAAAGCCACCCGAAGACTCCCAGCACAGTAGCACCAGAAACTATTCCCCCGACTGAATAGGTACCGAAGAGATCGAGCAACAACGGATCAATACCCGCCCCTGCCATCGTGAAAATGCTCGAGGACCTCACCAAAAGGATCAAATCGGGTGAGAAAATGATAGCAGCCAACGATAAGAAGGTCGAGACCTAAAACTCCAGGGTCGACCATATTTTGAGCGCGCACTCGGTCTTGAAAGGTGTGGATTCGAAGAAGTTCATACAAAGGTCGTTCCCTGAAGAAGTAGCCCCGAAACCCATTCCTAAGAAATTCAGAATGCCGGAGCTCCCAAAGTACAATGGGACATGTTTACCGTGAAAATGGTAACAACAATTAAATTTGTAAATGGGATTCTAAAAATACGTGATCTATTCCCGAGCTAGTTGTTAGAGCAGTTGATGCTAAGAACGTGAAGCTTAACAATGAAATGTGAGCTAAAACAAGAAACTAACCAAACCGAAGGGGCCTGTTGCCCGGATGCAAAGCCAGTCGATATGGACCTCGGGGTCGGGACTCAAATCGAGCTCGAGCTATCGTGGGCAACCGGGAATAGGATAACAATTAAGGATACGATCAAGTAAGGCTCTTTACGGCCAAAGTTGCGCAATATAGCATGAAATAAGTAAGGAGACAATAGATGTTAAAGCGGCCTTGAGCCATGAGAACGAACAAAATAGGAGAAAGAGAGAGAGAGATATATATTATTGCTTTAATGGAGAAAATAGAGCAACATCAGCCCTTTACAAAGTGGTATAGGTTCCCCTTATATAGGCGAGGGAACACGGTATGGTACAAATATGTGGAGATTAAACACAAAGTATGGAGATGGGATGGTTTGACGTGATGCCTCAACATAGGCTCTGGATAGGCCGGGCCTGTCAGACGTAGCCATGTGCCTTGCGGGCTTCCCCCTCTGTCGTGGCTTCGATCTTTGTTTCCTCCGAGTCGGGCTCCGACGAACCCCGAGGTCAGGAACTTGGTCGCAGCCTCCCGCCCTTGGGGTCCCGAGGCATGCTTTCAAAATGTCCCGACAGCGAGAAATCAAGTTTTTTAATTTCGCCGCATACAGATAGTCTTCGCGTTTCCCATAACGAAGAGATGGGAAATGATTCTAACACATGACTCCTCGAGCTCCTTTTGGCGATACTATATCGAGGATGCAACTCCTGGCGTGAGCTTTGCTGTGATTGGACATCCATGGGCTCGTTATTTTCAACTTTATTCATTGCACTTATGATTCTCATCTTTCAAGGTGAAGGTACCGCTGTCAGTTTGATTTTCCATGGATGCATTAACTGCATCCATCAGTCAGCCTTCCAAAGTCGAGATGACTGTGTCGTAATCTCCTATAAATGGGGGTTCCTTGGCTTTGCTTTTCATATCCTAGTGCTTCTGTTGGCTCGCTTGCCTTTCCCTTCTTATCATCTTCTTTCACCCCTGAATATCATGTTAGGGGCTCTTGACCTTAAGGCCATTTGGAGGAGTTTCCTTAGACAGTGTTGTGGCCTTCTGCCGGGGCTTCCCTTCGTCAAACATAAACGTGACATTATGTTGTTGTTGCGGTCATCGGTATGTTAGATCTTGCTGCTGCTGGGCCGAGGTGATAACGGATGGGGAGTCGGTTTCTCCCTTATGTAGATAGCTTTTTGGATTAAGCACCACTGCTCACTCTCCTACCCGGGCTTGGTGTGGCACTTCATCCCTAGAGCTTTTTCTTTCCCAAGGGATAAACTGGCACTACCGGCCACTAAGGCTGGGGCCCGCCGAATCTTGCTTCGGCGGGCCATGTCTCTTTTCTCTGCCTCCTTTGTGTGCCCTCCTTTTCCTGTTCTTCATCTTCTCTGGTGGGGATACCTTGGGGTATTGAGCTGGGAACTTATGGGAGGAGAAGATCGAAGGAGTCACCCTCGAGGATATGTGCTCGAGGGTGCGGCGCCTGAGGATGCTGATACCGGAGATGGACTCTCGAGGGCGGACCGGGCGCCGGGTTTCATCGCATGTACATCCTTTTGTTCCTCCTCTTTGGGCGTAGACTCCTATAGGCTTTTGCAAGTTGTATGTAGCGACCCCTCGAGGGCTGTTTGTATACAAACTTTTATGAATAAGAATATACCTCGTTGATTTTTGCTTTCGAACTTTACTTTGTTTCTGTATGCTCTCATTCCCTTTAGGGCCCTTTGAACGCTTTATTTTGTTTGCTGGCTGCTGATATCATGCTTGGGTGCGGGCGTCTATCCCAGTCTTCTACTGATTGGCATAGCTCTCATCCGAACCTATCGTTGTACTTCGGACAAAACTTGGATTGATCTGATAGGTCCAGGCTATCGAGGCCCTCCGAGTTGTATGGAGATCATGCGTCGAATTCTGGGGCCTTCGGGAATGTTACCCTGGATGAAGGTAATCTTTGGGTACCCGGGGGCCCCTATTGATCTTGATGTAGATAGCCCCTTTAGAATGTATAGGATAGACTTCTGCTGAGGAGTTTTCCTGTATTCGGGCGCTTCCCCAGACCTTCGTGGAGCTTTCCCGATCGGAGCTTCCTGTGTTTATTCCTCTTTTCAGAAAGAGGGGATCACGAGACCAGGTACTTGCCTTGCGTCAAGTGTTGGCGTTTAAAGCTTCCCGAAGTCCGACTTCTTTGGGCTGGGGGTTCTTGACGTAGAATGCTATTTTGAGCTCGGAGATAATACGAACGACCCCTCGAGTCTTGACTTCACGTTGAAGGATGCTTTCTGGATTGGGTATTGACCCATCGACCTGTATCGAGGATGTTGGCTTCCCAGGGCTTGCCTCGGGTAGGCGAGTCGTCGCTGCTTGTCACACATATGTGGGGCGGGTTCAGTTTTTTTGCAAGACTTCACTATTTTTAGACAGCCGCCTTTCTGCTTTGGCACGTGGTACTTCATCTCTTTAGGCACAAAAAGTGTTGGTGCACGCCCTTGCTTAGACCTGTTAGTTTCACCATAGTCATGGAAACCACTTCGGGGACGATCCGACAAGGGGACGGGGGGAGGGGGTGCTTCTCCTGGTGCTCAGGAGCCGAGGGAGTATGCTCTGGAAATGGCATCCTTGATAAGAGAGGAACACCTGGAGATGGTGAGGAGATACTGCGGGTGGAGCGAGGGGATAACACTGCAGGTGCTTTCCCCAGATGAGGGCATTAAGCACTCCACCGATGGATTCTTGAACGTATACATATACCCTTTCGCATTTGGGCCCCCTGATAGGGTTGTGCTTTATCTTTGCTTGAAGTATCGGGTTACCCTAGCACAGATTCATCCGTCATTTTGGCGAACAATTTTGATGATGAAGTTCTTCGCGGAGAAGGTCGGGCTTGAATTCACGCTTGATCACCTTGTCAGGCTATATCGGCCTTCCATCATCGAGGCCTGCTAACTCTGAGATGTCGTTCGTCCATGCCCTTTGTTATTAATGACAAGGAAAGTGGGGATCGAGAGTGTTCCAGTTGATTTATCCGGGTCCAGATGACCAACATTATCTCTATGGAGTTTTTGCCATTTCCCGAAGGGTGGAATTATGCACGTGAGTGAGGCATTTTGCGCTTTTTCAGGTTTTGCCTATAGCGAAAATCAGCTGAGTAATAATGTTGTCTCCCTTGTTGCAGCAACTTCGTGGATGCCGGGTGAAGTCCATGATCTGCTTGGCTGGGTCTGGAAGCTGGTGACCCATTTGTCCTGCGACTAGCGCAGGTGGCGAGCTGTACTTCGTACCGGATGGGGATCGCAGTACCAAGGTATATGTGTATGCTGCCTTTGCTTTGCCTTCGCATACCCGAGGTAATATTTTCCCCTTCCATTTGTGTTGGATTCGCCGTTTGCAGATATCGGGCAGTTCATTGGGATGAGGCACCTGCGGTGTGACAGAGCCTTTAGTGGTGCTAGTTGGGCTCACATTTTCGAGGAAGGGGTGTCGCCCGGGTCCGCTGATCTCGGAATGCCTGATACCCGGCCGACGGTTCCTTTGAGCGAATACGGCATGCTCGAAGTCAATTCTTCTAGGGTCATAAGGGCAAGATCAACATGAGTGTGTTCCGACATCGAGGAAGTCTGTCGGCTTCAATTTGTGGTCAGTTTATGTACAGTTTCCCTGTGCCCCGTGTCCTTCTCCCTCTATTGAATCTTCCTTGTGCAGGCCTATGATAGGCTTAGGTCTGAGTTGCTCCGTCAAGGGTCCAAGCTTCAGAAAGTTCTGGATGAGGGCGAATCCCTTAGGTTCCTTAGCGAGGAGAAGGAAGATGAGCTTGGCAATATGAGGTGTACCGAAACTCAAACTATGAGAGCTATTTGATGGAGCAGGTAACTTCCTGTAGTACGTACTTTGCTCCTTTCTAACCTTAAGGCTAACACCTTTTGCCGTATCAGTTGCATAGGAAGGAGGAGGCCTTGGAGTACCTCAAAGGTGATGTCAACCGTGTCATGGTTACTTGCGGGGAGCTAAAAGCTCAAGTGCAGGCTCGAACTTTGGAGAAGATGAGTGCCTTGGCTAAGGTTCCTGCCTTCAAGGTCCAACTCCGCTTGACTCATGATAACGCCAAAGTTTAAGCGGATATATGATCTCTCAAAGGTCAGAGCTGAGATAATTGATGCCCGGGTAGAAGCAGCACTAAGCCAAACCAAGGCTGATCATGAGATGGTGATTTGTACGAAGGATGCTACTGATGCCCAAGCTGAGCTGAAGCGAGCCCTCGACTGGGGGAAGAGGATCGATGTATATGTTCGTTGTAGATCTCGAAGAGAGGTAATCGAGGAGGTCGGTGCAAGGGGTTTCATCCACTCGGAGGAATTGGCTCGAGCAAGGGCGGATGAGCATGACGCTCGGTCATTTCTTGTTGACGTTGTGGAGGGCGAACTCGACAAGCTATAGCCCTTTAGAGCAGAGTGTAGACTTTGCCATTTTGTCGCTCCATACTTTGCCATTTTGTCGCTTTGGACTTTGCCATTTTGTCTCTTTGTCTCTGATATACGTAGGGCATGCCTATAGATGGAGAATGCGCTTTTTCGCGCATGTAATATATAAAAAGAAACTTGAAGCCTTATTTCTTCTGTACCTTTTTTCTGTTGTTGCTTTCGATTGGGCCAGCTGGTTTTGGTGTTTGGTGAGGTCCTCATAGGCCCAGAATGGATCGGACAGACCCGGGGGATCTTAAGTGCGATCCTTGGCACGAGCAGGTGTTGGGGCCTCTGCGCTTGGCCCGGCTGTTTAGGCTTAGTATCCGAGTCAGGCTCCGGCTCGAGCCTTCCTGTCCTCGAATTTTTTGTGCCCGTGCAGGAAGGTAGCAATCGTTTTTATCTCTTTCCCTTGGGCATTTGCCATTCCAACTGTTTTGGGTCCATTCTTCGAGTTGCATTGTAACTCGAGCATCAATTGACCCACAAGCTCTTTCCTGTCTACATGGGCGGATGATGATGGCCCTTTGTTTTTGGGTTGAAGTGACCCTACGGGCGCGCGGCCCGGAGGTTTACTCGGCCGGCGATAGTGGTACTTATGTCGTGCCCTTAGGCACATTACAGTTTTTGGGTCCAGTCTCCGAGTCGCGTTGCGATTCGAGCTATAATTGACCCTTAAAATTTCTTTGACTTTCTGGCCAGCAATGGTGGCACTTATGCCGCTTGGTCATTGAGACCTTTCAGTATGTGGCCCCGAGGCTTGCATAGTTAACTATTTTGGATTCGGTCTCCGAATTGAGTTACGATTGGAGCTCATTTTAATCCTAAAGTTGTCAAAAAAAAATTTAGCTGGCAACAATGGCTGTTACATTGTTTGGTCGTAGAGACCTTTTTGTGGGCTTTTTTGTAGTCTTTGTTTCTGCTCGTTAAGGTCTTTTAGAGTATTTTTGTCTGAACCGTCGTTGGTTCCAGAGGAACCTCGATTTTAAGTCGTTGTCGGCGATGTTTCGATCACCTCGTAAGGTTCATAGCTCGTAGGTCGAGTAGATCGACACTCTTGTGATTTGGAGCCGACATGGTCGGAGGTTGTTTTTGCCTGTTGAGGGAAGCCTGTTTTAACTTGACCGTAGTCATGTGCGTTTGGCCGTAGCCATTTTTGATCCCAAGCGATAGTTTTGGCGTCTACACCGAGGGTATGCCCTTTAGGGATTTTTACAAATGCGATGTATAGCCTAAATGTGAGGCCCCATGAAAATTTCCACTCTAAACCTGAAAGGTCGTAGTGGCAATTAGGAATATGTGTTAGAGATGCGTATTCGGACCCTTTAGAACTAGTCTACGCATTAAAAAGTCAAAGAATAATGTTTTCCAGAAAAGTGCCCTTTTTGCGGTCCACTATACGGTCGCATAATAGGAATGCTGACTGCATAGTCGCCGCAGAATGAAGTAATGTGTTGGCCAAATCGATGTCAACTATACGGCCAATTATGCGATCGCATAATCGATATATGGGCCGCAAAGTTGTCGCATAATTCCCTTAGAATTTTGTAAGGGGTAGTTCTACGGAGCATTATGCGACCGCAACACGGGTATGCGGACCGCATTTCATCCGCATACCTAGGCAGTGTGTTCAGGTCTTGGGGAACATTTTTGCGGTTCATTATGCGGGCCGCATATCCACTTTTCGATCGCAAAGGCGATTCCAGATCCTAGTCGGGGTTTTTTCTAAATTTTAAACCCGACCCCCTGTCGTTATATCCTGTGCAATAGCTCATTTTGAGCCCATTTCCTGACACTTTTAGAGAGAGAGGGGGGGGTCTAAGAGAGGGGAAGTGATTCCCATCAAAATTACTCCATGAATCCTTGGTAAATCATTGAAGATAATCAAGTGAGGGACCTAAACCCTCATCCCAAGAGGTAAGGCTTTATCACCTCAGCTCTCATTTTTACACATGGCTACAAAGGGCATTGGTGAGGTAATTCATGGGGATAAGGGGGTTTGCATTGCATGCATGTGTTATTGAAGAGTATGAGTAATTATCAAAGAGGAGGCATGGGTAATGGGCTAGTGTAATCTTGCATAAAAGAACCATAAGGCCTTAATGAACACTAAATGCTCGGTAAAATGCTCAAGAGAGCTTAGATTATGATCTTTTCTTAATTATGAGTTAAATTGTGCTATATTGCTTAAATAGATTGAAGTGTGAACATTTTGGAATGTTATAGGATTAAGGAAAGCTCGGTTGAGGTATGTATGGCTAAAACCCTTTCTTTTAGAAATTGATCTTCATCGTCGTTTGTGTGAATATGTTAAGATTAAAGCTGAATTGTTGCATTGCTTGTCATTTTACATCAATTGATGTTGTAACCATATATGTGTGAAAAATGTGTCTCAACATGATCAACGTGTTGTCTTGATAACTTGAGAGGGAAAGGATATGAATTATGTATCGAAATGCTTGGACTTTAAATTGAAATTGAAGCTGCACATGTTGCGTCATCCATGTGAAGTCTCCTCTATGCCTACAATTTTAATTGCTCTTGTGTACGCTTATTATCCTAAATTACAAATATAACATTGAATGTGGGAACGATGTAAATGTGCGGCCTAGTGCCAAGGATAATGTGATATGTTGTGGCCCCACGTTCCTATGAAATGATATATGTGAAACGAAGTGATTAATGCGAAGGGAACAATGCCTTGGAAACGCGGCCTAGCCGATCGGGCCGAGATCGGACTCCACTCAAGATAGCGGTGGCATTGTGAATGAATTCCGGAAAGGAAAATGAGATTGTGATTGAAATATATGCCTCAAATGAGGCGACCTAGCCGATCGGGTCGAGATCGGACTACACTCAAGATAGCGGTGGTATAGTGAACAATGATGAATAGTGTGAAATGCCCCAAACTAAAAGCTATTTAAAAATAATGTGGAAGTTGTATGATTCTTTTATTTGATAAGGTGGTGATCGTTTAGAGCTCGAGCTATACTTGTGATTTCTTATTCTTGTATGAAAGTTATTTCTAACTAGTTGGTGTTTAGTTATACATACTAGTGCTATTCGATGGCACTAACGTCCCTTTTGCCGGGGGCGCTACGTCTTTAAATGGATGTAGGTGTTTCTCTAGTAGGCAGTGTTGGTCGCAGTTAGTGCCGCATCATCCTTTCAGCTGACTGGTGAGCCCCACTTCGTTTTGGCATCCTGTTTCATCTGTTCATCATGTACTTTGTATTTGAGGTATAGCCGGAGCCTTGTTACTGGCATTTCCATATTACATTACTCTTCAGTTGTGTTTAGAGGCTCCGTAGACAGGTTGTGGGTAGTGTCGGGTATTGGAATGAAAGTAGAAATATTGATGTTTGGCAAAGATTTATAAAACTTGTAATATTTTGATAATTATGTTTTAAGCTGCTAATGGAAATGAAATGGAAGTTGTGAATGAAATACTTACTAAGTATGATTAATGGAATCCATCTCCTATTTATCCATGAATTAGTTTGGGTAGGATGAAACCTAACAGGCTTGCTCAGTCGGGTTCACTCGGTTGAGTGCCGGTCGTGCTCCTCGGTTTTTGGGGCGTGACAAACTTGGTATCAGAGCCTAAGGTTTTAAAGTGTCCCAGGATGTCTCGGAGCCGTGTCTAATAGAGTCCTTCTTATCGGTGTGTAGTCGACCATGTCTATAAGTTGGAGGCTATTCGGACATTTAGGAATTTCACCCTTCTTTGACACTCCAATCGTGCGATAGAGCTCAAGTTAAGGAGTTAGTTTTCTCTCCAAGCCTTACTCTCAAAATGAGTAATAATGATACCATAATCCGCGAATTTGAAGCCATGAGGGGGGAGTGATCCCACCATTGAGTCTGAGGGGATTGCCCAAGGACTTGTTAGGAGAATGTATTGAGCTGTGGAGGGATTAGTAGAACCTATCGCTAAGAGGGGAGTGTCCTTGTCCCTATTGATGTCACTTCACCAACAAATCCCATAGTATATCGGCATGGTACTAATGTACATTAGGGATGTAGAGTCGAGGGGCATCGATTCAGCTCTTGCCCTATCAACCTAAGGTCACCAAGTAAGTCACTACTTAGCACAACCAACGTACTCTTGTTGTGTATGTACATCCATATTGAAGAGTCCTCATAAACATGGTCTTTATAAGATGTTAGTCACAAAGACTTGTGTGTACCTACTCCTTGAAGGAGCCGTATTGTTCGTGAATCCACTCTATCATAAATTCTCTTATTTACATCCTCTTGTGGAATTAAGTTCTATAAATACGTCCTTGAATAGAGTTATAACTCTAGGATTAATACTTCCCACTTTCTTTCCTAAATTCTAAACAAGGGACTATATCCGATGAATTTCTTACAGAATATTTTATTTAAATGGGCAACATGCAAGTTGTGCCTATGCATGCACTATCGTAAAGTTTACCTATATGGTGTCAAGTTCCATGTAAGGCATCCCAGTATTGCGATCCTTCTCAAGTCACTCTTTTACTCACTTGTGTATATGGCTTATATGGTTTGAACAATCACTCTACTCTCTTGTGAGTATCATCATGAAAGCTTCTCAATGTGTAGTAACATAAGAGCATAACATAACACCTATCACATGAGTGCATGTGAATCGAAATGGTCACCGTGTGCATAAAGTCTCTTTGAAAATTTAGATCCTCACATCCCCATCATAGGAAGATCTTGTGTCACCATCTTAGTATAACTTTCATGTCCACTTGGGACATCCCACAGTAAGTAGCTCACTTTGTTCCTAGTATTGTGGTTGCCCGTGACGTGGTCATGTATTGCAGTTGGGAGTTAATATAGTAGAAGCATGTCCAGCTCATAACAAATGTTTATTTTCTCTTTACACCTCCACAACATGTGTTAATTATGTTCCTTAGTTAGTGAATTCATTGTGCTAGTTTCCCAACACTTGCTCGATAACCATGAGAGAACATATCATTCTATATGTCATTATAACACTTCCTTTCTCATAAGGACCCTTACTAGGCTCTCTGTCAAGACCAAGCGCACCTTTGGAGGTTATCGTAGCACAACGCATGTTTCTCCTATTTTCTGTCTTTCATTAGCATCTGGGTACTTCTCAAGTCAAAATCCATGAAGAACTCGTTATGAACATCTGCAAACCTTCCATGATTATTTTATATTATCTCATTGGGTTCCCACCTCATTTCAAGTTCATCAAAGGTTGATAGCATGCCGCAATTGCTGAGATTGAATGATCTTCTTTTGATAATGGATTATCTACACATGTGCTAGTCCAACGATCTGCTTATCAGTCTAACTCTTGCCTTTTGGTTTTTGGTTGACCAAGGAGCAATACACCTAGTAACACATTCGTATGCCAAATCTTCTCTCTCATTCAAGTCTTATAGTGTCTCCCAATTTGGCTGGTAATAGTTAGTTGTGTAGAAGTGTGCTATAGTACTTCCTTGTGAAGTAGAGTTGCTAAACATAATTGGATTTTTGAATTTTGGAGCTATACATCACGTAACTACATACAGTGATCTTCTTTCAAAAATGTAGCTTCTCGTAATCGCTTTATATTACCACCATTCCTAGTGGTTACAATGTAAAGGTTACTTCCATAAGGCTCTCTCACTTTCTTTTCATTTGTCTTGCATCATTTGTTGTTTACCCCTAATCTTCAATGTGATATTATCTCAATGTCTCGACTAGTTATCCAACTATATGATCTAATGTAATTTACCTCACTTTTATCTACTCAACAAGCGCCCTGAGAGTGGACAAATTTCCTCCTTTCTACAGACTTCTAATGTCTTCAACTCTGTTTAAGCTTGTCAATCCCAAGCGGTGCTCTTAGTTGTGTTGCCTTACTATCTATTTTCATCTGGTAACTCTCCTTGTGAATCTAATTGTATGCCTTATGGCGTCAAGGGTCGGGGTATGTTCCTTTTGTTAGGATAAAAAGATATTGCTCGCACTCCTTATGAGATGTTCTCCTAAACAATCATCTACCTGCTCTACTTGGCCATGTGACTAGATAACCTAGGTTACTTTTCCCCGATAAATGCATTAAGACGTCTCATTCTTTCAAACTTATCCATGTGGGCACTTTGAGGCCTTGTTTTATACCAACTCATAATGGTTTTAAGTACTTTCTTGCCATTGTTGACGATTCTAGGACTACGAGGTCTTGTCTCATGGGTTTCAAAAGTAATGATTTTCCTTAATGTTCAAGCTTAAATTGCCATGATTTCAAACTAAAGTGTGTCCCATTTTCAAAAGTATTAAATAGGTTGGATTGGATGGGTTACGTGGCCTTTTACTCACTTGGCTTCTAGGATTATTGATAACGTCATTGTCATGTGCAGGAAATTTTGCAACCTCTGGCATTCCACTTCCTTAAGAAGGGTTAGATTGTTCGAATTATGATAATCTCATAAGTAGATGACTTTTTTTCCATCCTCATGCACTTGTGGCATAGATTCCTTGTGTCGCTTATTGTTAGGAGTGAAATCAAAATTCCACGTATTTCATTTGCGGCCTCAATCACACCCATGTTGCAAGAGTCTTACCATTTGAGCTCAACTACTTACCTTACGCTCAGGTGGCGATATGTATCCCGGGGCAGATGGGAAGCTAGATACCATGGTACGTGCATATGCTGCTTTTACCTTGTCCTTCGTACATTCGGGAAGACATTTTCCCCCTTTACATGTAATAATCTTGCCGTCGTAGTTATTGGTGGGTCTCCAAGGGCGAGGCTGTGCTCCTTCAGAGAGGGAGTGGAGTTGCCAGCTTCTGAGCTGAAGGACGATAATAATAATTGGAATATGCATTTGCAGTGCGATGGAGGTCACAACAAGACAAAATGGGGCCGAGTCTTTGAGGAGAAAACATAGCCCGAGCCTGTTGTACCCGAAGTCTCCGGCTCTGGAGAGGTGGTTCTTCCGAGTGATCCTGCTTCAACCGAGGTTGGTTCTTTCAAGGCCGAGGGGGCTGGATCAATAGAAGTGTGCTCGGCCTTTGAGGAAGTCCGCCGGCTTCACTTTGCGGTGAGTTTTGGCATAGGCCTTCCGCCTCTTGCGTCTTCCCTTCCTTATCTAGTTTTTCTTCTGCAGGCCTTTGATAGGCTTAGGTTTGAGCTGCTCCGTTATGGGGCTAGGCTCCGGAAAGATCTGGATTAGGGTAGGTCCATTAGGATCCTTTGCGAGCAGAAGGAAGTTGAGTTGACACACTGGCGATATGAGGCGTACCGGAGCTCGAATTACGAGAGTTATTTGATGGAGCAGGTAATTTCTTGTGGTATGCATTTCGATTCTTAACCTTTTGGGTTAACGTTTTGCCTATCCCAGTTGCAGAGAAAGACGGAGGCTCTGGAGCACCTTAGGGGTGAATCCGACCAAATTAGGAATGACTGTGGTGAGCTAAGAGCTCAGGTGCAGGCTCAAGCTTCAGAGGAGAAGGGTGCCTTGGCTAAAGTTCCTGCCTTCGAGGCCCAACTCCGCTTGGCTCGTGACAACGCTTCAATTCAAGTGGATATGATCACGAAGCTCGAGTCCGAGCTTTCGAAGGTCAGGGCTGAGATCGTTAATGCTAGGGCTGAAGCAGCATTGAGCCGGACTAAGGCCGATCAGGAGATGGCGATTCGTTTGAAGGATGCTACCGATGCCCAAACCGAGTTAAAGAAGGTCCTCGATCGTGAAGAGAGGATCGAGCAATATGTTTGTTGCAGATCTCGAAGAAGGGTTCTTGAGGAGATCGGCACTAGGGGTTTTGTTCTCCCGGAAGAGCTGGCGCGAGCGAGGGCCACTACTGGAAAATTAGCCTATGGCAACGCATGCAAAACCGTTGCAATAGACATATAAACCGTTACCATTGGTGTATCGCAACGGTTGAGCGACCGTTGCGACGGTTTGTAATCGTTGCCATTAGGTTTAATGAAACACTTTTATAAGCTATTGCAACGGCTATTTTGAGATATTACAACAATTTTCTAATGCTATTGTTACGGTTTTTCATATTGCAACGGTTACTTACAATAGATTTGATTTAATACACCAAAATTATAAACTATATAATTATAATTTATCTCGCTGTACAATTATAAATTTTAATACACCAAAATTTATATAAGTCACATAATAAATTACTCACAAACTTTTACAATCCAAAATAATTTTCAAACAAACTTGTAATTAATATCCATCAAAGCAAAATGTTCAAAACCCATCCAAGTGCATGCATAAGCTTTTACAATTCAAGAGTTAGCATAAAATATTCTTAAAATATCTAAAATTTCAGTAATAATCCAAAAATCCTCTTAAGTAAGGTCTAGATCACCAATATCTCCGCCTTCCCTTTCATCATTTTCTCCCACCTACAAAAAAGATAAATCAAGTCATTACCTTCAAGCGCTAGTTGATAATTCAAGCAAGCATGAACGAAAAAAGCAAGCAATTCAATTAAACTTCGTGTTAAATATGGGAAAATCATAATGGCCTTTCAAGTTCCATCATAATTGGAAAGAGTAAAAACAAAATTCATAGCAGAGAATTTTCTCAAGTGACAGTAAATTGAGAGGGGGAAGCAGAGAACTAATTACTAGAGCAAGATAACAACAGAACAAGGTTCAGTCACAATAGCAAAAGTATCTTGCTTTCAAGATCAGTTAAATTGTGACAACAACAACATTTAATTAAGATAGCAAAGGTATTCTTCTAAAGGTTACTCCTCATGTGGAAGAGCATATTATATTCCCAGGTTCAAGATTCTCCAGTTGAAGGAAGTGAATTGTTATAATCTCTAGTGAAGAAGTTAATGCCGGTAGCAAGTTTATGAGGTGATTCTTGGGCTAAAAGAAGCAGACCTTACTCATCACGGGTTTCACTTCGACAACGTAAGAAAGACAGCCCAACATTCAAGCTCACAAAATTGAAGTCCTAAGTCTCTGATGATTATTAAATAATCTAAAGGGAGACTGGGAATAAGTCATGCCACAATGCTGACAAGAACTCTAAGCTTAGAAAGCTAATGCCCCACTTTCTTTTTCTTCTTACACATCTAACATTAGTTCGATTTCTTCATTCAAAGATAGAAATTATTTACACAGATATGGAGAATCCAACTAAATGCGAGTTAACAATAATAGCCCCCTCATAGATAGCCAGGTGAAACAACCTTTCTCGGAACCCTAGGAATCCATACCAAAAGAGAGAGATCACTCAGTTGCACGAGAGAGAGAGAGAGAGAGAGAGAGAGAGAACAAGAAAAAAAATTATGAACAGAGAAAGAGGGATGTGGTGGAATAAGTAACAGAAGGAGAAGATGAAGAAAGAAAGAAAATAAGGGGTGTAACATTTGGAGTAAGTACTAACCTCCATTGTTACTACCAGTTGAGAGGCGATTGATTAGTTGAATAGCATTATGTTGGCAGATGAAGCTTCTCTAGGTGAACGAGCACTAAAATTCAGCATGTTAGGATCAATTTGTAATCCTGGATTCATACGTCGAAGTTGTGAAGCGACATTATGTGTAATTTCTTGTTCCCAAGCATCCTTGTGTGGATTGAATTTTTCCAACATCCTTTGTTACATCCTATCTTCCATTTCCTCCATTTTCTGTTGCATCCTGTCATCTGTAGCCTTTAAAGAGGGTCCAAAATCTTCCATTTTCCTTTTTAAGACGGTCTTGGTAACCCCACGTCCATACAATCTTACACGACCTGGATGCTTGGGTCCCATTACTGATGCAAATGCGTCTACACAACCTAGTAACTAGGAATAATTGCTATTATGAACACCTTGCATAAGATTATGAAATTAATAAACTTAAAAAAATAGAAAAGAAGAAACACCAAAAGATTTAATACTAAAAATGAAGAGAAAACAAGAACAGATTAACTGTCATTTGTTTCACTTATGGATGAAGAAAGCAAACTGAAATCTCTCTTCTTTGTTTGCAAATTGTGGCTTTAGCTTTTGGCTCTCTAATAATAAAACAGATAACTATTGTGCTAGTGTTTATAAATATATATATGTGGACAATTTAGCAACAGTTATTAGGAGACAATTTTCCAAAACCTTTGGACAATATAGCACTATTTAGGAAGGACCTGGAGGGAGCATATTTTAAAATTATTTCATCATTTTATGCTTTAAAGTAGTTTCTGCTATCTTGATTCAGAGATCTCCTACAAAGCCAAGAGTTGATAAAATAATGTTGTTGAAAGTATGACCTGTGCAGCTGGGAGTACAAACTGTGTTTACATTAGCAGATACTTTAATTTCTGAAAGTGTTGTAACTATTTATTACCAGATTTGGAGTTAGTTACAATTAGTTAGATTTAGTTAGTTAGTTAAAGAGGCAAAACTTATACTGCAGAAGAATTTCAAGATTAAAGACTTGAGATACTTCTTGGGAATAGAGTTGGGGTATTAGTATAGATAATGTAAAAACAATAAAACATCAAACCTCGCGGATTTGAGCAAAACTTGTCCTGTCAGCAGTGTGTGGATGCTTCAACTTTTTTCGATTCTCAATGTTGGTTTTGGATTGTTTCTGCAAATAAAACGAGTCAATAGATTTGGCAGCATCAATGAAAATATAACTCAAGATTTGGCAGCATGGTTTGTTGCTCCAAAACTCATTTCCCCCAAACAAGTGCTGCAGAAAAAAAGAGAAATCAAGTGCTGCAAACAAGTGCTGCAGAAAAGTAGATTCACCTTAACTAGATATGTATAAACTACCTATAGCACCCAAAACTGGAATAAACAACCAGATTATGAGATTCCCAATCACAGTTGTGACAGAAATCAGAACTGTCTGTGCAACACAATATGGAAGCTGGAGAAGAATCACAGAGTAGCCAACGTGTATGCTTAGTGAAAAGCTGATTATTGGAATGAACTTCACGGCCACAACTAAAACAGAGCTTAGCAGAATATGCTCTGCAGTACAAAAGTGCTGTGTTTTCACCACAAAAATCACAGCGCGGCATTGATTCAGTTTCAATATAACTAGTGATTATTTGATTGAATTAACAAGATTAAAGTAAATATTAATCCTTTTCTCAAGTTTACCTTGCGGGAATCGGAGTATCACTAGTTAAGAAGATCCTTAAAGTGAGATTGCGAAATATCTATCGGCATGTTCTCCATCTGAAGCTCATCATTGGCATAGGCTTCAAAATAATCGTTCTTCAATTCATTCTTATACTTTCTCCAAGCAACCTGAATTGAATGAAAAACCCATGGTTTCGCCTCCCCGGGATGTCATATTTTGCCTACAAATTTGGTGCAATTAGATTAGTGTAAAAAATTATAAAATATCATCCACGCTTATTGAAAATTGAGAACTTCAAACCTTGATATATTTCCACATATCATCTGTTGTGTCTAGTTTCCTCCAATTAAATACATTAAGCGGACAAAAGGTCCTCTTCCTTGCCAATGTGCCGAGAAAGCTACCCAACTCTTTTACAACTTCATCAGTTGGACCAATGGGCTGATTCAAGTCATTTAGCACGATCAACTTGCATTCTCTCCTTCCATGTACACTTTGCATTTGAGTTCTACCCCTTTTTCTTTTTCTCTCGGGAGGGCCTGCAATAATGTAAAGGAAGGATAATCACCAAGTAACTAATGTTAGTTAATTTTATAAATGAAATATATATATATATATTCTTGCCTTGTTCCTCAGATTGTTCATTTGATTTATGATGGTCAGAATCCTCAAATTGTTCATGTACTGTTTGTGATGCAGGAGTGGTGGAATCTGGTAGCACTTGCTGCACTTGTTCATGTATTGCTTGTGATGCAGAAGAGCTAGAAGTCAGTGGCACTCGCTGCACTTGTTCCTGCAATTGAGATGCTAGTTCTAATTGTCTTTTTCCAATTATATTAAGCGGATGCATTTCACTTGGCCTTCTAGCTTGAGAAGTTTCTTTTTGTTGTCAATGACGACATCCTTAGGTTTCGCAAAGATGCAAGTGATCCAGCTGCAATGCAGTTTTTAGCTTTTTTGTTTTGTCTTGAGCACCCTTCTTGATTCATGACTATTCAATTCTCTGTCAAAATTAAAAAAATCAAATACAAAATAGATTAGTGAAAGCATTAATAGAAATCACTTTAGGTAAATTCTTAATCACATATAAAATAAATTAGCAAAAAGCATTAACAATACCCAAGCTCCCTGTCAATTCAAACAATCCATTGTTCTACTACATTTCCGAGACTTAGGGACATTGTTCTTAAACTATGAGCTTCATTCTAGTTTACTCTACTTTTTAATACATTTGTTTGACAGTTAATAACACTTACTTAATACATAAATCATTTACTCAGGTTGAATTGACACCTAAAAGATTATCAGTTCGAATTATTCATGTCGACACGTATATGAGATCAGCTGCATTTTGGATTTTTTTTTCTTTTGAAAATCCATCGTCATATCATACAGCCATAATTGTCTATACCATGTATCCAAACCAAGTTAAGAAAAGCAGTCCACCAAAAACTTGAATTGCGAAGTCTTTGTTGACCATTTATGATAAATCACTTTGCTCATACATACTGCATATACACATAAGGATTTAAATCACTCTGTTTTCCCTTATCTCCATTTTATTTACCTATGTTCTTACTTGAATTTGGTGACACTTATCTCATCATTTACTTGATTTCTATATCTGAGTGAAATTATCATCACAATATTCGAAATTATCATCACAATATTCCCCCATAAAAAAGATCACAGCACAACAAAAATTGTGTATTTCCAATCAATAACACTACATCGCTCAAATACCCCAAAAATAAAATTAAAATCAATTAATCTAGTGTAAAGGAACTTACGATGATATTTATTCCACAGCTACCAGCGACAATTTCTTCTTCAGTGAGGAATGGAATCTGCGAATTAGGGCTCAACTATTGAGAAATTGCAAAACCAGTAAAAGAAGAGCATGCTAAATAAATCAAAAATTTACGAGAATCGAGCAAAAACCTAGAATTAGGGATCTGTGAGAACTTGACGTGTTAGCGGAGCTTAATCGAGAAAAAACCTAAACTTATTGGATGATTCGAATTGTTTGAAGGAGGTGGTTGTTTATGGTGCGAATTAGGGCTCAACTGTTGAGAATTTTTTGCTGAGATTTGGTGGGTTTAACAGAGGTTGGCAGAGGGACTGCCGCCTGCGGTGTGTCACCGGCGTGGGACTGTCTCCATCGTGGGTGAAGTTTGGCAGAGAGATTAGGCGTGGTTTGTCTTTGGCAGAGAGATTGAGCATGAAGTTTGAGAGAGATGCTTAATATTTGGCCTTCTCCTTTTAATTAATTAGTAGTACTATTACATAAAAAAGTACAGGTAAAAAAAATAGAATGTAAATAATTTGGGATTTTAGCGGGTTTCACGAAAATTTTGGGGGGAAATACTTAAGAGGGATTAATAACCGTCCCCATTGATTTTTTTTCCTAGATCCGTTGCGATAGATTCGTCTATAGGAACGGTCAAAAGAAACGTTGCAAAAGAATATAGCTACTGGAACGGTTTCTATGCAAGCGCAATGGTTTTATGATTAAAGTGTGCTCAATGTAACTATGCCTTATTGGAACGGTTACAACCGTTGCCATAAGCCCTATATAGCAACGGTTTCGAAACCGTTGCAAAAACTCTGTTGCCATAGACTAATTTTCCTGTAGTGGGGGGACGAGCGTGACGCTCGGTCACTCCTATCCCGGTGTCGAGGAGAGCGAAGACAAGGCTGATAGGCCGTAGCCCTCAGGGGCGGGGCGTAGATTCTGTCGTCTTGTATGTGATATTTCCAAAGCGTGTTTGTAGATGGAGGACGCACTTTTTTACGTATGTAAAATAGAAGAGAGCTTGAAGCTTTATTCCTTATGTACCCCTTCTGCTTCGCTTCTGACCAGGTGGATTGGTTTCTGAGTTGGTGAGAGTCCTTAGATTCGTAATATGGCTCCGGGGCTCATCAGGCATGCCCGGGGGCTCTTACGCGTTCGGTAGATGTGGCCTTTAGTGTAAGATGGCGTTGGAGCTCTTATGCTTTGCTAAACTGTTTTGGGTTTGGTCTACGAGTCGGGCTTCAACTCGAGCCCATTCGACCCTCAAGTTTTTGTGTCTGCATGGGCGGGCGACAATAGCTCTTACGCCTTGCCCTTGGACATTTGTATTTTAACTATTTTGAGTTCAGTCTCCGAGTCGGATTGCGACTCGAGCTCACTTGACCCTCAAGTTTTGTATTTTCGTGGGCTGGCGACAATGGCTCTTACGCATTGGGTCGAAGAGACCTTTTATGTATGTAGCCCTGAGGTTTGTGAAGCTGGCGACGATGGCTCTTACTCTTTGCCCTTGGGCATGTATAGTTAGCTATTTTCGGTCCGGTCTATGAATCGGGTTGCGACTCGAGCTCACTTTGACCCTCAAGCTTTCAAATTTTTAT